>NC_056725.1:169766394-169832296 GCF_019279795.1 Protopterus annectens
AGAGGACAAACATTTGTGCAACTCTGAAATACGTTGCAGCACTAACAAAAATAATATACACCTTTCAAGGAAAATGGATAAAACTTTGGATATCCACTTCTGTTGAGGGCAGTCAAGTATACATGACATGCTTAGCACAATTTTGTGTGATAATAATGCAAACCCCTGATCTTACTAATATGTAATACAACACTCTTCTGCACTAACTGGTCAGCTTCCCAGATCAAGCTTTCCATTAAATGTCAGGTAACATTCTTTAGAAATGTTTTTAACTCTCGCTGTAGCACAAGTTGTAAGTGAAGTGAGCTTTGACAAAGAGGCCACATAACGCAGGGTTCAAATACAGTTTACAGAACTTATTTATGGCTGGATTCAGAAAACATATTGACATCCAATGGTGTTTATGAACCGAACAGGCTGAATTCTATGACGAATGCTAAAAATCTTAACTGTACTCCATGTGAATTGATGTTACAAAGGTTTTGTTGTTATAAACATACCTATTACCATCATTAATAACAATATGTGCTATGCATATTATAAAATTTAACAGTTTACAAAGTGTGATAACACAAAACCAGTAACCTGATACCCCATGTGCAAAGATGGGAAAAAGGGATTGTGGATGGATGGATGGATGGATGGATAAGTAATCTGGGCATATGTGTTATGTATGCTGGAGAACTTATCTGTATCTCAAAAGTATTCATCATGACAGTAAGACATTATAGTGTAAACTTTTCTTGTCATGAGCAATTCTATGTACTGTGGCAAGTATGACCTTGTGTCATTTTCCGCATGTACCCTTTCAAAATAATTGCCATTACATGAAATCCTGATGATGTGTAACCTAAATGTAACTTGTGATGTGGCAAGCAGATGTAAAAAGGATGAATGTGTCATGCTAATGCTATAACTTCTTTGTTCCTTGCTATAGATACCGGTTAAATGTGTTACCTTGCAATATGAGTTTTTTTGTTTTGTTTTTTTTTTGTAATGGCTTTTGCATTTGTGCTGCACTCAGCACTGCATGAACATGGTTCTCTTCCTGAGGAAATAAGGAAAAAATGTAATTTAGGTTGCCTTCTGTAGCATAAATGAGCCTGGCAGCAATGTGCAGCTGTTAGCACTCTGGATAGTACTCAATGAAGAAAATGCACTTGTCGGGAAACTTTCTCTGTGGCTGAGAAATATGACAGTTGATGCAGGATTTGAATCCAGTTTACAGATAATTTTACAGAGGGGGTGTGACTACATATCGGCATACATTCTGTTATTTCATTGTGTTGTTGTTTAAAACTCAAATATTCTCAGTCTTGCTGACAACATGAAAGCTACAGTCTGTCCCCTTTCCCATTATTTGGCATTACCTAAAGTCACAATCATGTGTGGTAGAAATTAAAGTTCTGATGTGACAAGGAGATCTGAGAAGGATGAATGTGTCACTGTAATGCACTTCTTGCTCTAGTCAGTCAAAGTAAACTTTATTGTAATTTAGAACTACACACGTATAGCTCAAATGAAATTTGGTGCATCAACTCAATTCTTAGGGCCGCGGTGGTGCAGCATTTAGCATTGTCATCTCACAGCAAGAGGTTCTCCCATTTGATTCTCAGCCGGAAAGCCTTCTGTGTGGAGTCTGCATGTCCTCCCCGCGGTCAAGTGATGTCTAAAGACATGCAGGTAGGTGCGTGCATAAATGGGTGTTCCTTCTTTGAAGGTTGGGTGTCGGGCTGGCAATTTGGCACTGTAAAAATCCACTGCTAATCATTAGCGGACTTCCACTGTGGCAACCCCTAACCGGGAAAAGCCGAAAGAAAAACAAACAAAGGAAATTGAAACAACACATACAATCAGAGGAATAGACATAACTAACAAATATGATTCTACTCCAAAAACACAAGAAAGAGCAGAGACATTTACCAATACTCATACCATCTGATATACCAAACCAATAAGTACACTTCTTTGTAACTCAGTTTGCACTATACTGCATTTACATACTTGGTTTATTATTTACATATTTGCTTTATTGTTTCTGTCCTTTGTTGTCTGCACTTTTTGTTTTTGCCACCCTCCCTTGCAAGTGTTGTTATAGTGTTAAACTTGGTGGCTTTGGAAATGCCCACCTCTGCTGTAAATCTGATTTTGGTCACTCCTCCCAATCCAATCTCATTTGATCAATCAACCTAGTGCAGTGACATCATTTTGGTAGGACTACCCCCTTGATTCTTTGATTTTGGACACTCCTCCCTGTCCTATCCCATCAGCTCAGTGTTCTGAGTAGAGAGAGAGTATTTGGAAAGGCCAAAACCCTTACTTCCCTAATCTTGAACTATCTTCTGTTTCCTCCCTCTCCACTTAAAAAGAACCACACTTTATTCAGCTGCTTTTACTGTAATTGTGTTCTTCATACTTTATTACCTTATTTTTGCTGTGTGCTCTTAAGTGTTCAAGTGATTTTATCCTGCTGCATTTATTACTGCTTGTTAGTAGCCTGATTAAATTTATCCATTGTTCTAAGCATTTTAGCTTTGGTTTTAGCACGTGTGTTACAGGCCAGTTACTTTTGATTTAAGAAGGTTCTTGTGGTCTACACTGTTGTGGACAAACTCTTATCAAAACCCTCTGTCCATAAGTCCACTCAAGCATTTGGAGCACTATATCTGAACAATTCCCATCAGTTTCTCCTGCCAGCCTGGTCGACATGGGCATACTGAGACAGTGTAGCAACTGCCTCATGTTTACTGACAACCCCCTTCTCCTAGCACATAATTCTTCCACCTGTGAGAAATGCATGCACATCAGTAACCTGGAGTCCATGCTCTCTCGTGCCACAGTCAGTAATCCTGAGAAAGTGGAGATTGCCAGCAGAAACACCACACCAGTCACATCACACAGCCAAGCACAACAAACGCACACCTAAGCAAAAGTCCTCAATAAAAACTTACCTAAACAGCAGAGACCACCAAAACACACTCACAAACATTCCACACACAACATCAAACACATCAAACACAGCAGAAAACATAACAGTGTCTCACAAATACAGCCCATAAGGCAAAACAATAAACCATTACAGCCCACAAGACATAACAATAAACCAAACACAGTAGTCATTGGTGACTCAGTTGTGAAACACATCAATGTCCTCCTCACCAGGCTTGACAAGGAGAAGGTCACGGTCTGTTGTCTGTCAGGTGCCAGAATCTTCCACATCACACATGCACTTAAGTCTCTCCACAACAAGTGCAAGTATGACTCTGTCATTGTACATGTCAGTGTGAATGACTTGAGATGTACCTCCCTGGACTATATGAAGAGAGACATGATTGAACTCTCAGAGTATGTGTTCCAGGCAGGTATGACACTAGCCCTAAGCAAAATCCTACCTTCACCAAGAATGATACCTCAATACCAACAAAAAATAATTGACTTCAACAATTGGCTTAGTTTCTGGTGTCAGTCCAAGGGAAACCAGTATCTGTCTGCCTGCAATGACATGGTCAACATGCCTCGATTCTTTGCCAGAGATGGCCTTCACCTGTCACCACAGGGTTTCTGGATTCCTGGCCAAATCTCTCCCCTCCCCCATTATGCCTTTTTTAGGCAATGTCCCAAAGACAAACCTTCCAACATAAAAGATCTGCCAAAGAGCAAATTGAAGGTAATGCTGCTTAACACTAGGAGCCTTAGCCTGAAAATTTACCCACTGGAGACCATCCTTACACTGGAAGATGCTGATGTCTGTGCGGGCATGGAAACTTGGTTCAGGGCTTCAGAGAGCACCCCTGCCTTACCAGCTATACCTCATTCCACACATTCCGACCCCAAAATGAGGTCAGGAACACTAAGGGTGGTGGAGTCTCTTTTTTCATTAAGGACAGGCACACCACCAGACTGGTTTGCCAGCATGATGCACTGGAACTACTCCAGGTACAACTGGCAATTGGCAAGACACCCATACAAGTTATAGTTAGCTACAGACCCCCCCTCCATGACACAGGACACCCACTCCTCTTACCTGGATCTAATTGACTGCATCAAGGTACCCCCTAACACCCTGATCCTTGGTGACTTCAACTACCCCACCATAGACTGGGTGAACTATTCTTGCACTAATGCACTCTCTCTATGATTCCTCAACTTTGTCAGTTCTAATGCACTAGACCAGCTTGTCTCATCCCCCACAAGAGGAGATAACATTCTGGACTTGGTTCTCACCAACATGGGTTACCTCTGCACCATTCCCATAGTATGTTCTTTCTAGTGAGATCAGATCATCAGACTGTCTCATTCAAAGTTTCTATCCCACCCACCCCCCCAGCCATAATCAAGCTAAAAAACTCCTCAAAAGCTGACTACAGTCTCCTAAGGGAGGGTATCTGTAGCTTCACACCACCGCCCCCTCATAGGATGCAGACAACTATGCTGAACAGTATGCCAATGCAGTATACAAGCACCTGTACAACTGCATGGGGCTCAGCCACACCCAATAGAACTAAAGCCTGCTCCTCAAAGAAACACAGACCTGTTTGGTGGACATCCTCTATCAACAGGCTTTACTACAAAAGGAAGAAACTGTTGTCCAAGGGTTAAAAGGAACAAATTTCAAATTGGAAAAACTCCCTCCTTAGCCTCAACAAGCAAATTAGATCAGTAGTGAAAATCTCCAAGGCCAATTATGAATCAAAACTAGCCTCCATAACAAAGGAAAACCATAAGGTCTTCATCAGTTATGTCTGGAACCTCCGTGATAAAGCCCAGGTTTGTTCCGAATTAGTACTTAGCAGTATCACTTACACTGATCCCGTTGACTTAGCCAATCTGCTAGCAGATAGGTTCGGTGCAGACCTCACCCCCTGTCTTCCCAAAGGCCCTTTCAACATCCCCGATACTTGTCCCACACCTCACATCTCCATAGATAAGTGTTAAAGTCCTTATCCAAGGCAAAGAAAACAGCTTCCATGAGACCTGACAGTATCCCAGGCTGTATTCTGCACCATCTCCAGCAAGAAATGGCTTCACCATTGAGGGCTCTATTCAACCACAGCCTAAGTATAGGCTTCATTCCAGCAGAGTGGAGAACTGCCATTGTCATCCCCTTGCACAAAGGTGGTGCCACTACTGACCCTGGAAACTATCGACTCAATAGCTTGATAAGTCTGATCTGTAAAGCCATGGAGTGCATTATTATGGATCTTCATAAACAAGGACATAAGCAATCTCCAAGCTCTTTACCTCACCTAGTTCAGATTCATCAAGGGCAGATCTTGCCACTTGAACCTGGTTGACTTCTTTGAGTCTGTCATCAAGGTCCTAGATGAGGGAAAGTCAGTGCATGCAGCTTACCGTGACTTGATCAAGGCCTTTGACACAATCCCCCACTCGGGCAGCATCAAAAAGCTAATACAACATGTTGTAAATCCCTATCTCATTAGGTGGGTGGCCAACTGGCTCACCAACAGGAACCTCAAAGTCAAAATAGTCACCTCCACCTCCAATAGCAAACCTGCCACCAGTGGAGTTCCCCAGGGATCTGTCCTGGGACCCCTACTGTTTGGCATCTATTTCTCAGAGGTCCGGGCAAAGACAAAAGGCTGTAAGCTGGGTGCTGTCATTGACTCCCCAAATGATGTTAACATACTGCAAGAGGGTCTCTCAGCAACTAATGACTGGTGCCAAAGTCATGGCCTCAAGGTAAATGCAAAAAAAGTATTGTCGTACCATTCAGCAAAAACACGACCCCTACTGATTACCACATCAATGGCAACCCACTAAGCGCACAACCTGTGGTGAGAGACCTGAACACTCAGGTTGAAACAATCTCACATTTGACCATCATGTAGTGCAGTGGTCAGAAAAGCCTTTTACTTGGTTCATCTCATAAGTAAAGGGATTGCATCCAGAAAAAAGAAGGTTATTACCTCTCTATACTCCTCCCTTATTAGACCAATAATTGAATATAATGCCCAGTTTGGGATGTACCTCTCCAAACATCTGCACCAACTGGAAAGGCCACTGAAATACCTCACAAAAAAATCCATGGCCTCCAATACCTGCCTTATGCAGACAGGCTCAAATCATTATCACTCTGCTTGGTATCGCACAGGTCTGGATCGCACAGATCTGTGTCTCGCCTACAAGGCGATCTCAGACTCTGCCCTACTAGAGATGCGCCATATCTGTAAATCTAACTCCTCACTCACTAGCACTCAAAAGGCCTGAATCTAATATGCGACATCAACAAAACCTGCTGGAGAGACAGGTTTGTCTCCCAGAGGAAGCCCTGTCTCTGGAATAGACTTGCCATACACGTCAAACAGAGCACCTCACTGACTCTCTTCAAGCACAACCTTGATGAGTGAATGGGAAACCACAAATTTGTGCCAGGAGTTCCACCTGTGTCCCTCACTGACAGGGATGACAGGTGTTGACTGAGGTTTCCTTTTAGGGATAAACTCTTGGGCTAGGCATGTAAGGGCTCCAGTGCCATTAGTCTAGTAACCTCCTATGATGCTATGATCCTATGATCCTATGAATACCCTCCCCTGAGTTAAATTAACTACCCTATTTAAAGTAATACAAAACACACTACGGCTTGAACAATGCCTAAGTTATTTGTCTAATATTGCACTTGAGTGCTTTAAAAAATACTGACTATGGATATAATAAATAAATATTGCACTTACTTGGAACATATGTAAGAATATATTGCACAAATAAAAAATAAAAAATAAAAATAATAAATAAATAAATAAATAAACAAATAAATAAAAATTGCTAGATATACCTTTTATTATACATAGCATAACAGATAAAAATGAGGAAACACCTAAGAGTAACATACCATAAAGATGATCCTAAGTGTACCATTAATAGAACTCTTGGTATTTCTCTAGCTCTCTCTTTCTCTTCACCCTTCTGCTTCAGTAAGTTGTCATTGGCCCTTCAATTGTATCATTAAAATGGTGTGAAGTAGACTTTCCTTTCTGCTATGCTGAGATAATGCTAAGCTCTATACACTGATTTTGCATTGTTTCAAGGGTTCTAATAGACAAATATGTCAAACTGAAAACCAAAGAAACCGTGTTGGGTAAAACCTTGGTGCAGAAATAAATCCATATGAAAGGTAAAAAGTAAAAGAATGCACCAAGATAACACACAGCAAATTGGCATTTTAGAATCTCTATTTAAACCTGTGCATTTTTTACTGTGGTGTCTGATGAAGCAACTTCGGTTGTGAAAGCGCTTACCACTTTGTACTTTGCTGTGATTAAACGTTTTGCTGTGTGTTATCTTGGTGCATTTTTTACTTTTTACCTTTCATTTGGAAATATGTCAAACTGTTGTTAATTGTTTTTATTAGACTACTTTATGTGTAGCTGTTGCCTACATATTGTGTTGAGCCACCATTATGTTGCTTCTGTCAGAATCTACTTGCTCCCTGCCTCCCTCTCCTCTTGTGTATGTCTCATCCCCCTTCTGTGTCATCAGTCTGTCTCCTCAGATTTGCAGAATGCCTGGCACTTGGAACTTAGGGAAACTGAAGTACACAGCTTGTGGCAAAGTCTTGTGATGTTTTTACTTTGGCCACATTACTCTGGTACCCTTCACTCTACTCTGCTTAGCACTGTTTGCACTCAGAATATTCTTCTCTTGAACATGCTGAAGACTTGGAATGTACAACATATAGGATGTTTCAATTGCAAATATTGTTAGGAAGCTTTCTGCCCAAAAATTCCTGGCTTCATGACAAATGTGTAATGGCAAATGTATAAATCATGCCAGATATACCCTGAACATAACACATCGCTGTTCTGCATTGGATCATTTATTATGCTCCAGGCTATAATGTGAACCTTATGTAATGTTAAAATCAACATTACTGTGAGTAAGCCTGATGCCTACATTCTCCCTTGCGTCATTATTTGTGACGATCCCTTCAAACTATTAAAATTAAGGTTGTAAACTAACATTTCCTGCGTGGTGTATTGAGATAATTCATATGTCTGAAAATTAGTTTGAATACAGAAACATATGAAAGCATACCTCTCAACTGTACAGATTTTCACAGAATGTCCAGATTTTTTACTCATATATTTGGACTGTTTCTCATAAAATTGTGGTTTTCTGGCAATTCGCTAAGGACTGAAGTCAGAAAATAATGGCACAAAATTGAGTTTCAGACTTCATATCCTTCAGAAAATTCATGCTAATGCATAACCTGTTATTGTATCCACTTTCTAAGTTTGTAACAGCAATATTTAAAAAAATGTCCCTATTTTTAGGCCTTTGTCCCCTATTATTTGTGCCTTTGTCCAGATTTCCTGCACTAACAGGTTGAGAGGTATGTATGAAAGTCATATTAAATATTTTATTTATATTACTACTATGTGTGTAAGTGTTATCTACATATCTCAGTAACCCACCATTATTTTGCGTATCTTAATCATGTTTCTACTTTTTTACCCCTGCTTTCTCCCTATTGGAAACACTTGATTGTACTTGGCATGGCACATTACTTAATCAGGAAAAACATAACAGTAACATACCCCAAGGATGTTAAAAATGCCCCAGAAAAATATAAAATGGTTTGTGTGTCTGTATACCTGTCTCCATGTCTCTATCTGTTCCCACTTCTGTATCATTATTTTTTACTGTTTCATATTTATTAGGCTACTAAATGTAAACTATATATTATGAGATTTTACAATTGTTTTCAATGAAACAAAGATTAATGCATACGTTTTCCCTTGCTTCAATCTGTTGTCATATTTAAACTTCACTGCGAAGTAGGAGTTCCTATATGGTGTGCATATTTGTAACTTTTTTTGTTTTTTTTGTTTTTTTTTTTTTTTTGGAATGCTGTCAAGGTTCAAATCTAGATACATGCCAAGGTGTTTTTGAATGTTTTGTATGACTCCTTTGGGTCTAAGTCTTGGCTGCACATTTTCTTAACACACCATTATCCTGCTGCTCTATAAATGTGCACGATCCCTATTGCAAACACTGTCTGTGTTCCATAGATTGTGTGACTAGATAAGTAGAAGGTTCAAATTTCACAATGGTGAACTTGTGTGTATGGCTTCCCTGTCAGGTATATATAGATTCCTGAACAAATGTGCTATCATCTTCCACTCAGGGGATGAATTTACTCTGTGAAAAGACTTCCCATCCCCTTATCTCAATTTTACCCCAAGCATCTTCTCTGCAATGCAGTGATGAGGTCATCCTTTCATAAGTGCAGTCTTTCACTATAAAAGTCATACTTCTTTTGTGGTGCTTGTGTTTAATACTGTGTTCTTTAGATTGTGCCATTAGACCGGTGGGGGTGGGGGGGGGGTCGAATCCAACATTAGTTAAATAGTGTGACTATGTATACTGTCATTTACATGTGGATCTTTGACAACACCACTTATGTAAACTTCCACTTAGGAGATGCATTTTCACTGACAGAGGCTTACCCTATAAATTTCTATTCCACCCAAGCAATACCCAGTTTTGAAAACACAATGGTTAAATCATGCTTTCAAAAATGAACTACATAACAGTTGTAGTATAACTTATTCTGTGGGGCTGGCTGCTGATACTGTTCTCCATAGATTGTGTAACTAAATGGGTAGGAGGTTTGAATCCAGCAATGCTTGGCTACTGTGACTCTGTTTTTCTGTCATGCTGTGTAAAGAAGGCTTCTCATGCATACAGGATATGTAGCTACGTATTCTTACTATGCTCTTCAACCACCTTCTTTCCTTTCTAGAAGAACATCACTGTATTAAACAATGATGATGTAATCCATTCAAATGTGCACTGTCATAAATGTAAACCAATATCTTGTGTGGTGAATGTGATTCAGCCATGTTCTGCACATTGTGATCTTAGGTAGTCTGCTGAAATCCAGCCATTGCTCCTTAGACTCACTTGTGTCAGTACGACTGTGAATGTGCATGTAGGTAACAATGTTGTCACCCACCTATATGCTGTATATATGTATAGTTGTGGATTCCTATTGCAAGAATATCTGCTCATTTCTCCTACAGAAATATTGTATTGTATAATGATGATGCCATTGGATGAAATCTGGCTTTTTTCAGAAGAACTACTAAGGCTTTTCTTGTGGTATGATGAAATGAGGCAAACTGCCCTGTATGCTGTTTCCTTAGTAAGGCATGTGTTCAAATCTGTGATTATCAACACATCATTCATAATTGTCATTCTTTCATCACAGTGTTGACTGCATTGCACTTTGCATGTGTTTGGGTATACCTAGCAGCAAGCAATGTTCTGTGAGAACAAGCCATATAGCAACAGTCTTTTAAAGAAACTACAGGCACACACATATTCCTTGCAGCAATAATATGATGCCATGGCTTCAAATACCCAAATATCTCACCATTTTAGCAACACTTGCACCATGGTTCATTCATTCTTCACAATATCTTGAAGTTTCTGTCCTCACATACTCAGGTGCTCAAAACCCCACATTGACTGACTGTAAGCATTATGTGTTCTTATGCTGTTGTGTATGAATGATAACCACAACATTTATAATGTGTACAATTACAGAGGGAGAAACCTCCCCATCCTTTTTATTTCATACAAATTTATTGCAACCCAATCATATGATGTAATTACTTTACATAGATGGAGTGTCACAGCTGTGTTACGATTCCCACTGTGATGCATGTGATTCATACACATGTTGTTAATCAGTGGACTTGCTATTCAATTCCAGTAAAGGGCATTAATGTACTGACATTACAAAAACAGCACTGCATAAAGTTATTATTATCAATTTTTACTTTGAAGAAAGAAATATAAACTCATTTGTAATTTTCCTGGCAATGAAACAGTTGTTCTGTGAATGTTGCATTGTAAGTGCTCCTGTGGTGGGTCTACTTTTAAATTTCAAAATCCTGAACCTCTAAATCTCGATGTTCAGAAGTTTGAAGTTTTGGAATCTCAAAATGTATCAATGGAGATCACTGCATAGTGAGGAATGGGAACTTTACCCTTCTCTTTACTATAGTGCAATCTCGGAGTTGGTATATTTAAGTAGCAGGGGGTGTGGGGGTGGGGGGGGGGCTTGAAACATGATTACTGAGCTTTTCTTCTTTTAGGTGTTTCTTATTTTTCATTTTGAGATTCCAAAACTTTGAACTTCTGAATGTCGGGATTTAGAGGTTCGAGGTTTTTGGATTTTGAAATTTATAAGTAGACCTCCTGTGGCACGTACATTCACCAACGACTTCTATAGCATATCTATCCAGATCTCAGAGCATGGTTCATTTCTGGGACACTTTGTGTACAAAACAACGGAAACAGCTTCCTTGTTCAAGTAACATTGACGTTGCACTGCTCACAGTTGTGTGAACATTAACACAGTTACCTCCTTGTCATCATTCGGACATAATCATACTGTACACATTATCACCAAATGTCCTTTCTTACTTCACACCATTTCAGTTATGTGTGACAAGATCCATTGCTATGGTGTGTGGTGTATGCTGTCAATATACATCTCTGTATAATGTGCAGTATGATAGGCAGGGGTTTGAATCTGGTAACATCTGTCTGTAACTGTGTCTGGCAGGAGTGGCTTAAACAAAGAAAGTATCTGTGGCACAGTCAGAGGGACACATTTTGAAGGCATCACTCTCCAAGGTAAGAGATCCATACCCAATACAATTGGAAAGTGCTGTAAGCCCTTCAAGTGTGTTTGTCATGACATGCACACAATATGCCTATTTTGGTAGCGTTAAAGGTTGATACAAAGCATGATGATATCTGTCCTGGTATGTACTCAAGTCTGGCAAAATGCAGATGTTGTGTATGTTATTGAGTGTTCACAGGCATTGCTTTATTTCCAGATAATGACAATAATGCTTTGTATTGCGCATCTCCATCCAAGCAATTATGTATTACTGTAATTCTTTCCTTCACACTGTTAAGCTTTATAGGGCATGATGACTTGCATATTATTTCTTACTGCATGGCATGATGAACGATCATCATAAAGTGAGCCTGGCTCTGTGTTAGGACTCTTTATTGTGTATTCATATTGCTTACATGTTTTTATGGCAGTTTGCTGTAATTTCTTATGAGCATGCCCAGTATAATCATGTAGTAGACGCACTGTATTTATGAATGCAGACATTGAACTATTGAAATGTCATCAGATCTGTGTTATTTGTCACTTGGGTATTTTGAGTGTTATTATATTGCTGTTTAGGATGTACATGAATATACAACAGAAGCTCATCTAATACATGTTTCAAGGTAATAAACCTCCTTTCTATGGTTGCCAAATAACAACAAATAGCAAAACATGGCCGTTTCTGATGTTCTGAAACAACATCTGAAGAGCTAATTTCATCTTGTTTAGACATGATGAAGTGGAGAATATAGGAGTACTGCCAATTATTATACATACATTCCCTGTATATACATGTTGCATTCAATAACTACATTCCATGCAAATAGCCCCTAATGTAGTCACTGTCCTTGCTGTTATCTCAACTAAGCATATCAACATTAATGTCATATTTACACCCCTCTGTTACAATGTTGCTTTGTGTCTCTCACATCTTTTATTAGCATGTCCATTTTTAATGATGGGCACAGATCAAGAATTGTGAACAGGATTAATTATTATTATATCAGTACAGAAGTATTTATGTTTAAAATATTTCTTTGTAACGTAATCACATTTGACTGCATTATCTGAGTACATTTTCTCTGTTTTCCATCCCGTATTACTTATTTCTGCATTATTACCATAGTACTCTGTGTATATTCTCTCCATTTAACATCCACCGCATCTTAATTCTTGTAATCAACTTGCCTTGCTTCATATAAGCTGTCTGCACATGCTGGCATAATAGGTTTGCTGCAGGCAAACCTTGTTTACATTGTGTGCTCATGCTGCCTGCACCTTTTCATGGCTGCTGACAATGCTGCTGTACACCAAAAGGTGTTTATGAATGTGTAAGTGCATTGAATAGCATGCATATTCAGTGAGCACTGCTGTACATCATGTTAAAGCACTTACACCGTGTAGGCTTTGAGCAAAACCTAGGTGATTGTTAATGAATCCCAGGGTTTGTTGTACACTGCACACACACACGCACACACGCACACACGCACACACGCACACACACACACACACACACACACACACACACACACACACACACACACCACACACTCACACACACACACACACACACACACAGACACTGTTCTCATATCTGGCATCAGTTATAGCTGAGCTTCCTGGTTTCTCTCAGTTAAGTGTAACATTTACATGATGTCATTGTCTTTCGTTGAACATGCAGTTGCTTACATTTGTTGTAACATTTTCAGTTAATCACTATGGATCATTTAACAAGCTGTCATAACTCAAAATATCCATTTTTTTTTATATTGAGGTAAACACACAACTGTAGGTAATGTGAAATGTGATAGGAATAAAGTGTCCAGTACAGTTTGCATAAGAAATCATTACTAATGATGACATTTAATATTTTTGACATTTAAAATGGAAAGAATGCTGTATTACAAAATATGCACACTAAACTTCTAATGACCTTAAACACTAACTGTTTCACAAGACAATTTACACAATATGCATTTGCAAATTTGTAAGCCAATTAAGCAAATACAGCATTTCACCTACATTGCCTAGGCTTACTCCACCCCTATGAGAACACCCAGAAAGATGTAACAGACATGGCAGTTGTTATGCAGAAACAGGCGGAAATGTAAAATAAACATTATTCTAGAAAGAAAATAAAAGTAATTTGTACATACACACATGAAAATAACATAACCACCTGTACGATTTATAGTGTTGTCTCTGGAAGGTGAAGCTTTGATAACCTGAGCAGCAGAACAGGAAAACATTGCTTTAAATTTACATTATTGCAAGAAAACCAGCTTTGTTACAGCACTCTGACTTTCGTTAAAGGTATAGAACTATATAAGTACTTCAAAGCAATCAACATAAATTACAAATTTACTTTAATTTTATTTATTTATTTGTCTACCCTTTGTTGACTGGGTTAGTCCTCTTTTCAGGGGAGACCAGAGGCAGTATTTCTACTACTAGGGGAAATTTGGACAGGGCATCAGCAACCTTCCCCTACTGTTTGGAGCTGCTAGATGGCACCGGAGGACTCCTATAGCATCAAGGAAGAGGCCTAAGGGAAACAGCAGCATGGAGGAGTAGAGAAAAGCTATGGCGCGTTTTAAGGTGGGAAATGAGAATTTACCGAAAAATTGGTTTGATATGGAGATACAGAATATAAACAAAGATTCGTTACAAATGAGCAGTGCTTAGCTGTCTCCATGGAGAAGGAAGTACATGAGTCTGTTGAAGTGGTGCAGATAACAGAGCTAGTATCAGGAAGGCTTGTAGATGATGTTCTGTTAAAAAGAATTGAGCAGGATGATCCAGGTGACAGCTCTGCTGTTTCATGGGGTGAGATGGCAGATACCTCTTTCAGAAGTGCTGAAGATGGAAATGTGGGAAAGGAACCAGGTGATTTGTCATCAAAGAATGCAGCAGTTAAAAGTTATGCAGCAGTGATAGATAATAAAAGAGGAAAACAGCAATAAACTGAGCAGGAATCTGGTTTTGTGGCAGCAGATAATGGAGTAACTAAAACGTATGCAGCAGTGATAGCAGGCAAAAACAGAGCTGCAGCAAACTGTTAAGTAAAGCTGCTTTTAAAACAGAAGAGAAGACCAACTGTGAGAATGAGAACAAAAAATGACACTGTATTACATAGATATTGTGTATGGAATAATTTGGTAACTGGGTTTTAAAGCTCAGCAAGTTTGGCCTTTTATATATATATATTGGGACAGAGACATTTTGTTACTTAACATTTGAAACTAATGGACTGAAGAAGACATTTCTGTAACTGTGTAACAAAAAGAAGGACATTTATCTGTGGAAAAAAATATTTGTTTCCTGGTAGTAACTGAAATATTTAAAAAATGTTACTTTGCAGTTTAGAACTGATGAAGTGGTAGAAGAGGATGTTAAAAATGCATGCATCATCTGTGTGAAACTGTTGATAATACTGTGAAACTTAGAGATAAGAGAAACTAATGGAATGTAGGCTGTAATTTGGAAGCTGTTTTGAAATGTGATAAAAAAACACGGTGAAACATTTGCCAAATGTTATTTTTGTGGCTGAACACAGAGGGGTATTAAGATATGCTAGCCAACCTAAATTATATTTATTTTGTGGGGACATTTCTCATTTAATTAATGATTGTGACAAGGTACAATTTAACCAGTGTGTGGCAGAAGGACATACAGGAAGAAGGTGTGTACTTGAATGCAGGCTGTGAAACAAGGGGCACTTGTGGGTGGATTTTCAAGAGCAAACAGTAAATAATGAAAATGAAGGTGAAAAATAAGAAAATATACATTAGGAAGGGCAATAAGAGGCTGGTGAAAAGGTGAAGTAGGTGAAGATGAAACTGTAGAAGAACAATATATGGTGGGGGAAATGAGGAGAGAGTGCATGCAGGATGAAAAGTCAGGAAAAGAGAATGATACTAATTTTTTTTTAAGTTCTAGCCAGTGAAAAATCTGATTCTAAGGATTAAGGATTATTTGTAGATAAACTTAGGAAAAATGTTGAATTGGGAAAAGATAAAAACAAGAAAACAAAAAATTAAAAATGTTCTCAATAAACTTAAAAAGAAGGAATGGCAACAATTTTGGAGTACTTTCAGTAAATGTGACTAGTATTTTTAAGAAGTATAGGGATGCTGAAATTATGTGCTAAATTTGATGTGGATGTTATTCTGTTAGGAGATGTAATAGAATGTTCATGGAGAAGGACTGTCTGCAAACAGAAAAAGTGTGGGGTGGAATTAAAATATGGAACTTAGAAAGTTAACGTTGTTTTGGAGTGGCTGTGTTGTGATAAAAAACTAGTGAAAATACTAGATGGGAAATTTAACTGTTGTGGATGTGAGATGGAGACAACATGTTTGTAAATTATAGCATTATATACATATATAACTATTAAGTGTTAAGGAACGAGATAATCTGTTACATCAATTATTTGACTGTGTGGTAGTTAACGTGAAAACTAGAATTGCAGGGGTCTTTAATTGTGATTGAAGGGGAAAATGTGAAAAGAAATAGAAATATGTAAAAATATAAGAACTGATAAAATGTGGTAAATTAACCATATGGAACAAAAGTCAGTGGACTTATGGAAAGGGGCACTTGGATCTGAAATGTATTATTTTGTATTATAGGAATGATTGTGGGTAACAAATGGTGATACAGTTTTGATGGGTTTTCAGACCATTTAGGAATATTGATGGAGGTGATGGAAGAAAGAGAGAGTACATTAAAATAAAAAAGGGAATTAAAAACAAATAAATGAGAAATTATTGGATAAAATTGGAGAGTAAGATGTACTGCAGTTATGGAAGGATCATATAACCATGAAGGACTTCTACAAAAACTGGCCTGAATGGTATATTAAATTTACAAAGAAGTATTAAAAATGTTTTTTTCCAGTGGCAGGATGGTGTAAAAAAAAGGAAAAGAAACTGGTGTACAGGAAAATGTATAAAAATGTATTAGAAAATTTAAAGAATAATACAAGAGAGTAAGTTTAAATAGAACAAATATATAAAAGAATTTATGAAAAAATAAGGCATTACTGTTTAGGCAGAGATATTATTTACAAGGGAGAAGGGAGGAGGTATCTGCATATTTGGGTAGAATGGTAAAGGAGGGTATTAGTATAATGTGGGAAGTGAAAAATGTAAAAAGAGAGTTTAAAAGAACACAGGAGCTAATTATGAGTACTGCAGTACAGCATAATGAAAATAAGAGAGAATTTAAGGTAAACAAAAAAAAAATCCAGAATGTGTTAAAGAAGAATTTGAAAAAAAAGAAATTACTTTTAGTGAATTGGATGAAGTACTTAAGAAAGTACATGCTGATTTAGTATCAGGACCAGATGGTAGATTGTATGGAATGTATTAGAAATTAATGGATTATCAAAGAGAATATTTTGTAAATGTACTGAATGAATGGTCCAAGGATTTTTTTTAAGAATTGTTATGTAGTGGCATATAAAAATTTATATGGAAGAAAGATGAGAAGAATGAAAGAAGAATGTGATGGAGACCCATCACATTAAATAACTCAGATTATAACATTTCTATCAGAATAATGTGGAGGAGAATGGAAGGAAGAATGAGAGGCATTATGGAAGAAAGTGCATACGGTATAAAAGGGGAGGGGTGTCAAGAACTGTTGTCCCGGTCCCCTTCAATAACATGCATCACACCAAATGGCATTTGACGACCTTTATTAAATTTCCATAACAAAGCTTTGATCACCAACTTTATTAATTACTATTCATGATATAATTGAATCTAAATACAGCATAACATCCTTGTAATGTTAATCAGGGCAGAGTACCTACTCACCCTGCCCCAGTAAGCAGCGTCCATACCTCTACTCACTTACTTTACTTATGAAGCAGCCTCCCATCTCACTTCATACACCATTCATTGTAATGTTAATCAGGGCAGCGTACCTACTCACCCTGCCTAACAAGCAGGATCCATACTTCTCCTTGCTTACTTTACTTATGAAGCAGCATCCCAACTCACTTCATACACCATCCATTGAATTACCTTCCACCAATAAGCACCATCCTTACCTCAGCTTGATTATCTATTTAGCAAGCTTCCTCCAACTATTCATTTCCTTTCCCCAGATCCTTGAAATGAACATCCAGACATCAGAGGGAGAACAGAAGAGGCCAAGCCTATCCCTCTTCTCTGCCAACCAACCTGACCAGGCTGTTCCCCCTCCCTTCTACCCAAAATTGTTCAATCCACTTCCCATAAAGGAAAGGGTCAAGCCAAACATCATTTAGTGTACCCATCATCTGTAAAGCACCTTAGAATCCTGTCATAAACCCCTTTGCCATGCTACCACTGAAACACACCCAATGAAACTAAACAAAGTAGGATTACCATGACCCCGTTGTAAGACCGGAACATCCACACCAAAAGAACATACCCTTTTAGCCCACTGCCTTCAACCCTGAAATCATGGCTCAACCTGAACGTATTGCCAGCCTATAACCACAACAAAACCACAAACTATAACCCCTTGAACTCGAGATGGCACCCAGTCAAACTAGTAGCAAGTCTCACACCCAAGACCCTGTTAACCATAGCACATCACCTTAGCCCACCCACTACCCAGTTCTATATGTGCAACAACTCCATTACTGTAGGGAACAGTCTAACTCAACCTTAATGTCCTACCTTAGCTGTCAGAAAACCAGCACCCCTTGACCTAGTTCCCGAAAACCCACCTATGCTCAGCAATGAAATACTCTACATACCCAGCCATAAACACCCCCAATTCACTCATTACCAAAGCATTCTTAACCCCTGTTTGGCCCTGGCCTTTCCCCTGGAGAGCTCTTTCCTTATATTACCTATACCACTAGTGGGCAATTAAGACCTGTCCTACCACAGCCTTATCCTGCAACCAAGCTTCCTTTAAACCTTCTAACTCCCCTGTAACAATGCCCCCAGTATTAAAACTACCCCACCAACCACCTACCTACCATGCTTCTTAAAATTCTACTCACAAAATTGACCAAACATCAAGTGAAATGATCCCTGTGGTATTCTATAAAACCTTAACCTGTTATGTAACATTAACACTACCTACTCAAGGAAAAACTTTGTCAGCCCAAAGACACCACCCATTAAGAACAAACTCCAGCATCCCATCAAACACCTCATTGGTCCTCCCCTAGATACGGTTCAATCACTTAATGAGTAAATACAACCACCCCAAGGTTCTTGTGAAAGCAAGGGTTGAACTTCACTGGCTTGCAAGAGCCATAGGGGTTTAGCCTAATAACCCTGCACTCCTATGAATGTCACAACTACTCCTCCCATTGGATCCCCACACTCCCCATAACTGTCCCCACCCATTACCCCCCCACCTACCTCTTCTTTACTTGCCCCTATACCAATACAGTATTCAGCTCCCACTTATTGAACACAGAGCTCTAATATGTCTTAATAAGGTGATTACTCAGACCCACTTTGAACCCCATTCAGGTGGCAAAACATCCAAACTATAAAAAAATGACCTTTCAGATTCCCTTTCAAGCCACTGCATGATGCCTTCTGCCCTACAGCAATTTCAGTCAGTAACTGTTGCCCACTTGTGCACCCCATGTGCAACCTCCTCACTCACAACTGCTTCCATCATCTGCAAACTCACTGCTTAGTGACCCAACTGGTACTTATCACACCACCATCTACAAATAAATGGACAAAAGTAAATCATCTAATATGTAAAGAGAAGGCTCCACCTTATACCCACCTATTCCAAATTATAGCTGCAGCATTCCAAAACCCCCCAACTGCAAGAAACAAAAGACATGTAAGTCATCTAAAATACATAATGCACATTTCAAGACATCTTCAGAAACAACCTATCCTGCCAACCTGGGAAGGAGTGTACCACCGCCCCACACATTTATGACAAAGCAGCCATAACTGAAGCTATGCTTCCAATGAACCTATCAAACACCCATTATAAATTTAACCACCAGATGAGTATGTTACAACTAAACCCCACACCTGAAGGGACCTATCAATATCTAGAAAAGTGGTAAGTGATAGGTTACAAGACCCCCACCCTTGCCCCAACGCTCACTTGACTAACCGTTACCCAACCCCCTTCTGCTATTGCACTCTATCTCACCTATGCTCAACTCCAAAATCCCCTTAATATAACTAATCCCCTATTTACCATGCTCCTAACTTATCTCAAGGATCTATCGTCACAGTAACCCAGACTGTACGACTCTTATTCACCTAAATGAGCTTTAATAATGTTGTGACCTGCGACCTCAATGTCTTCCTCCAATGTCCAGCAACTCCAACAGCGCATAAGGAAAAGACAATTGGTAGGGCCTATATGCACTGTTATAGATCAAAGCCTGCCCTGAATTCATGCTGTGGTAACTCCACCCCTCACAGCCACCCCCCGAATCCACTGGCAAAACAAATAACACAACTTCACCTTGCCTGCAACTTAACTCTTAATCACCCGTCCCCCCACTATGCACTAAGTCTGATATGACTATAATTAGTAGTCAGTGAAATAGGGTTACCTGTAAAGAAAAGACAAATGTAAATCCTCTGCAACTATAACTTTAGTAGCTTAGTTCTACTGCCCAAGACATTTTGTAAACTACCAAGCAAAGACCCTTCAGCAATGTCTGACCCTGGCCCAACATCAACACGACAAGATCTTCTGTACATGAAGCAGCCCACCCCATGAACAATCTCCTACACCCTAAAGGCACCAGCACCAACTGTCATTACCCTAAAAGCACCAGGACATCACCCTGCCAAGTTCCAAATGAAACACACTTCCCAGCCTCTTGGAACAAGCAATCTAGACAAGACCATAAATGTGCATGGCAGCCCACTCAATAGAGGGATGCAATTAGAAAGAATTTTAAGTATCGGCAGTACAACTTTGGTAATTTGATAGTTCATGCTAATTCAACATATGTTATGCTATCTAAAGGATATAAATTCAGGAACTCTGTCAGTACTCAAACTGCAGTCTGCACTGATTTACAGCAATTAGCCAGAAACCACCAGTTTATAAATAACATCGGTGAACATGTGGTTAAGAGAATTTGAACCATTTATAAATACGCGTGTTTCCACTTACTAGTATAATACCCAACTTTAAAACCCGCAAATGTTATATCTGCTTACCACTTGTCTTCTTCACTGTAAACACCTAGCATATATAGACTGAAAGAATACTCCGTGGCATCTTTTTACCAGTCAGCAAGACTGCTAGTATTAGCAGTGTATAATTTTTCTCAAGAAGTCATGCTAAACATAAACCAATGTACTCATTTAAGATGTTGTTCCTAGTTTTCCAACCGTACATTTTAGGTTTACAATTCACATATTGTTGGGTTTAAAACTGGTTTAAAATGTTTGGAGATAACCAATCCATATGCAATCATCAGAACTTTTTACATAACCTAGCTTTTCCTAAAACTAAGTGTAACCTGCATGGCTTCTTTTATTCACTCCTTAGGTTCTGTTACAACTGTCTCATCACATGTATATGCAATACAACCCTAAACTCTTTGTCCTGTTTGTTTTCAACCTCATTTATATTTAAAAACAGACACATTAATTGGTAAAGCTAACAGTCTATAACAAACAGACGAACACACATCACACCAAATGCCTGCATGCATGGCCAGTTTCATGATGCAATGACATCTGCCTACTTTAAGCAACTGTAAAATGTTGTGAGTGTGATGGAAGCTATTTTCAGATTGCAGCCCTGGGAAGCTATGTAGACCTGCAACTCCCTATTGATATAACTTGTTATGTCTTCATATTGTAGAACTTCAATATCTAACATTTTACTTTCCTAAAATCCAGATCACAGTTTACAGCCTACACACCGAAGCCCAATGTAACTGCTTCAGTTTAGGACTTGTTACATCATTCCTCCGTAACTATTACAGTGTCAACTTATGCCACATCACCTCGATCATTATTACACTGCCTTTCTTGAATTGGTACTGACCCTTCTCTTGCATTACTTTTCTACCCTCTGTCTCCATCTACCGACAAATTTCCTGGCAAAATTCTCAAGCTGGCATGTCTGAATTAAGACTCACCAATCTCTAGATCCTCAACCACGCATGTACAAGCAAGGGATCCCAGAGAGCTGTAAGCCCGCAAAATGGTTCTGCACCTTCCTACCACCATGCCAGAGTGTAGAACAGTGACTAAGACTGAGGGGGAGGGAGGGGGATTCCTCAGCTAGCTGGCACTCAAATCCATAATGAGACACGGGTCTGTAATAAAGCAGTTAAGCCATTTGTAAAAGGCCTTCACTCCCTGCCACCCGTGAACGCGTATCGCTGCAGATGTATCCGCCATCACTCCCTGGCCTGAAAGCCCGCAAACAAGCATCGAGGAAGTTGTACAGCTATAACTCACTGGCCTGAAAAGCCAGTGAACAAGCATCGATGGTACAGCCATCACTCCCTGGCTTGTCAAAAAATAAATAAATAAAAAATAAAAAAAACCCTGCAAACTCCAACAAAGCTGCACAGCTCTACCCAGCGATAACTTTCTACCAGAAAAAAAAACAAAGCAAACAGTACCCATCCCAGAGCATGACCCTTCAAATCAAGCAGGACCCCAAATCAAACAGAAGTATGTCCCGAAGCCTAACCCTTCAAATCAAACCGGGCCATGTTCCAAAACCTAACCCTTCAAATCCACCCACATTTATACACTTTAATACATTATTATTATTTTCATTATTATTGATTTATTTATTTATTTTATTTATTTATTTACTCACCCCCTCATGCTCACCCCTTACAACCCAAGACCTATCTCAGCACCAAGGTACCCCCTGGTCATCAAGGACATAAACCTGCAATTAGCAAGTTCACATCAAAATGTGACTGCTTAACCCAACTACACTAGACTAAACCTCTTAATCCCCTCCCCATCATTATCTCATTTCCTCCCAACCATCCCTGCCTCCTCTTAACCCTTTCACCTTCCCAACCCACTTAACTCCCCCTAATAATAACCTAACCCCCCCCCCCATGAAGATGTCCCAGGACAACTTAGTTTGTTGCCAAACTTCATTTCTTGGTTGTGAGAGGAATTGTGGATGATAAGTAAAAGGGAGGATCTGAAATTTATGATGGGTGATATCAGCAAGAAGTTTAATACTGTAGGCCATGATGCTCTGTGGGATGTTATGGAGAAGTATGGAATAGTTAATTTGCCATTCAAAGGTGAGACTTAAACCTTGTACCTTCTGACTCTGAGGTAATTAGTAAGGGCTGGTGTCTGTTTCAACACATGTAAGCAGAGGGTTGCAGGTAAGACTGTTTTAATGAGAGTTATGGGCTTGACCAGCCATGCCAGTGATGGCAGACCTTATTAGCATGTTTATGGGAAAAGTTACATGCAGGGGAGGAAGCATAGTAGGCCATCATGTTGATGCAGGTGCTTACAGCTGCCATCAAGGGGTAGGGTTACAGTTTTAACATGAAAGAACCCTGGCAGCTGCCTGAATGACAGCTTCTGCTATTGGCTTTCATCCTACTAGAAAAACATAGTCTAAATGATTAGAGAGAGCTGAGGACTTGCAAATGGTAGGGGAATAAATAAGATAAAACATATGAGCACAATTCATTACATAAAATAAACAAATTACTTTTTAAAGTACACAATATATAGACACGGTTGCACCCTTAAAATGTATTCACATCATATAAAAAACTACTTCTTCACTAGATGAGACAGTGGAAGGAAACTGTGTTGCTTTCTTGCAGTTTCACATGCATCTGAAAATTATTGCACCTATCTGTTTTAGCTATGGAACAATGGAAGTACAGAAATAGGCTCTTGTTTTATTGCAGTTGTCTACACTGCATTAAAGTACTCCTTTGAAAAAGTCGTATAATCAAAGGAAGGCTAGACTGGACTAAGACATGAATTAAATGTAGTTATGGTGGGCCTAACTCTGAGCTGAAGCTAGGCTGCTTTGTGCCCTGAGCAGTGGTCCCCATTTGGTACCCCACCAATTTCAATTTGAGGACCAAAAAAGTCCTTTCAGAACTAAGATCTTCTGCATTTGAACATGCAGCAGACTTGCAACATGCATTATATAGAGTCAAGTGATTTAATTTTGAAATGTACACAATCGTTTTAGCACTTTCATTCCTATTTTCCTATTTCATTCCTTTTAATAAAGTGGAACTTCAGAAAAAATAAATATGAAAACCTTCACATTTAAATAACCCTCCAAAATGTTACACCACTTCCTTTAAAACATAATTTCCTTCTATAACTTTTGCAACATATTATTATTATCATTATCATTTTTCTATTTAATTGTTGGCACATTTTTTATTTGCATTTTTTTACTGTTATTTTTGTATGTTCAAAGTTTTTCATTATGCAAGATATGGTATGTGACTTTAAGGACTTTTAACAGGTTTTGCATGTTGTTTTGAAAGGAAGTGATGTTTTAAAAGGAAGATATTCCTTTATTAAAAAGCAACAAAAGTGCTAAAATGATCGTGCGGTTCTTTACCGAGGATTTGAGCCATTGTGCAAAGCTTTTTGTTCTAAGTTTAGTGTTCTTTGCCTAGTGGTTTGAAGTGATATATATGTATGTATGTATATATATTAAGGGCAAAATATTAATGAGAGATTACCTGGATTTTAAAACAGGAAGAATTTTTACTTGGCCTAGAGTGACATTGAATGCAGAGAGTGGGAATGAGGAGGTGGAAGTCACTCAGGCATCTACTTCTGTAACACTGGATAAAGTTTCCAAGAGAGGCACTCCAATAAAACAGACTCCCTCCATAAATACACAGGCTTGTACATCTGCTGGCCTCAAGACAGTGACTAATACCAATACAGCAAGGGAAATTCTGAGTAATAAAGTGATAGAGCTAAGTGGAAAGATGGATTTTGGAACTAGACCAAAAGATAGCTGTGTTTTGTCATCGTTTTTCTTTTTCAGTGCTACCCCTACTAGTCAAGCAGAACAGGATGAACAGAGTTAATCACTCTGTAAGCAGAGGCAGGAAGAGGAGGAAGATGTCAGTTGAAGGATAAATGGTCTGCATACTGAGTTGTGTGATTTGGTTGTAAAAGTGAACATGTTCTTTCTGAGACTCAGTTAAATGTTATGAGCAAAGGTCTAAGCTTTATTCCTGCCACACAATCTTCCTTAAGTGATGTCTTGATTACTCTGAAATTTTTTTGTAGGAGTATAATGCTTAAAGATATTTATGGGAACATGAATGGGGAGGGTGTTGTCAGTGTTAAAAGATACTAAACAGTTCCTTGAGACATCATATGAATGTACTGCTTCATTGCATGGCTTTGATTCCTTCTATATGGTTACCTAAGATGTTCATAGTTTGTTCACTCTGATACCAAATAATTTTTGCATAACAGCAATTAAGAATGTTTTACAATCCAATGTACATGACTATAAGGGCAATGTGGATCACCTCTGTCTTTTATTATAATTTCTATTGAACAACAATGTGTTTTTATATGAAGATGATATTTTTTGGCAGAGATGGGGGGTGGCCACGGGCACCCCCTGTGCTAACACATATGCAAATCTCATGTTAGTTGATTGGGAGAACAATCAGGTGTTTGCCAATAATGAGTTTTTATCTCATATAAGATATTACAAGAGGTTTGTCAATGATATCTATGTTTTATGGCAAGACAGTCTGCAAGATTTAAAAAGGTTTATGGCATACTTAGAATCTACTACAGACTTTTTAAGATTTGAAGTGCAGTATTCAAATGAACAATTGAGTTCTTTGGATGTTATTGTGCTCTATGATGAAGGAGGAGGTATTACAACAGTTGTTCATCATAAGGAATGTAAAATAAACAGTTTGCTAGATCGTACCACTAGGCACCCACATCATATTTATGATGTGCTCAAAGTTCAATTACTTAGATATTCAAGATTACAAACAAACAATGAAGAGCTATCCAGTGCAAACAGAGCTCTAGGTCAGTGCTTCTTATGGAGAGGTTATAAGAAGAAGGATGTTATGGACAGGTTGGGAGAGGTTGAACAGCTCAGGAACACTATAGGGAAACCTTTTTATTTAGAGAAGGTTATGAACAATTCACAGTAGTTGGTTGCAAATAGTGAAGACAAGCGTGACACTAACTTATTCAAGCAATGTCCATTATGTTTGCGACATCATAAGAGATAACTGGAGAACTTTAAGCAGTGGTGTTCATATTAGGAGTATAGTGGGTGAAACCCCTTCTTTTGTGTTCAAAAATGGCAAGAATCTTAAATGCCTGATATGTCATAGGACTGTGAAAAGAGATCAGCTTTTGACAAATACACAGGGTACATTTCCCTGCAGACTATGCACTTTTTGTAGATGTATCTTGGAAAGGCAAGCTTTTGTACAACTGGCTTCTGTAAGACCATATAGACTGAATGGCTATGTTGATTGTAAAACCAGAAATGTTATTTATATTGCCTACTGCCAGCAATGTACTTCATTTTATGTTGGTAAAACGAATAGGCAGCTGAAAGAAAGGAATCTAAGCAATTAAGTGACATACACTTGAGAGATATGAAGAATCCTCTAATGAAATATATTGCTGTAAATGCTGGCGATAATGTTCTCTTTTCAGTGTTACAGGTTGTATTTGTAGATCCAAGGGGTGGTGATATCTGTTTAAGAACAGAAACAGCTGAGATGCATTGGATTGGCAACTTACGTGCAGACACACCTCCTGGTCTAAACTCATGTCTTCCTCTTCAACCTGCCCTGAGAGGGCAGAGATTGAAACACTGAACTGTGATTGGATGATGCTGACTTTTAAATTCTCACACTGAGGAGAGGTTACTAGATCCGATGAAGGGTGCAGCTATGTACCTTAAAGTGCTTATATTTTAGTTTTAACACCAGTTTTTAGTTATTAATTTATTACATTTTTGGTTTTAAGAATTCAAGAGTTCGTAGTGTGTTTTAATTTTTTACAAAGACATACATGTGGAGCATTTCTCCCCGGGTCTCTGCTGAAAATTGGCTTCATTCCAAGTCAGACTTTCCCCGGTAAACAAATGTTAAATAATAAAATAAAATAAAATAATGTGCCTTGCCATGGTGGTTGTGATAACGTTCGCTATCCTGTGGTTTTATTTTTTACTTTATCCACCTTTAGTAGCCGTGAGTTTATTCTTTGTATACAATTTTATATATATATATATATATATATATATATATATATATATATATATATAAAGTCACTTGTGTGTTGCATGGTGTATAAAAATAAAAGAGGCACAACCCCCAGCAAAATAATGTTAGATGAGGGTTTTTCATTGTACAATAGTTATAAGACATTAGGCTAAAAAATAAAATATGGCTAGGAAATGGTGTTTTATTTATGTATACATTTTAGAAAAGCAGAAACAAAGAATCTTCCATTGAATGTTAATTTTGCTGAAATAGCAGTTTCTCAAGGGAGATTGTAGACAGTTCTTGTTATGTTCCTTTCTCAAGGAAAAGATAAAACCTTTCAGAATGTTATTTGCACATGCAAGACAAAGCCTGAGACCAAGGTTAGAAAAAGTAAATAATTTACTGGACTGAATCAATATAATATATTGTGTTCAGGATAACAGGGCAGTTAAGGTTAGTAAGTTCATTTGACCCGTTACTTCAGAGAAGATGTCTAACACTTGAGCATGAGTACACAAAACAGGTCATCTAGAGACTATGTCAGTTTACATTGTTCAGGACAATCAAAATATGATGTGCAGCAACTTGAATTGTTTATCAATACTGTTAATGAAGACAGTATTTGGATATTGTGAACATCTAATAAAACCTTATTAAATGAACTACCAAATTTGGAGAATTCATTCTTAAAAGTGCACAAGACTTGGACCATAAGGGATAGACTGACACCTATTCAGCATGAGCTTGGGTAATTAAGACTTTAATTTCTCAGTCTCATTGTATACTGTGTTTCCAGCTAATTATGATACAGTACAGTATTATCAAATCTTACAATAAAAATAAAAGAAACACAACTCCCATCAAAATAATCTAATCTAAAAATACCAAGTCAGTTTTGTTTTCTGTGCAAGCTTTTTCAATATATAATTACCAAAACATCAAGTTCTTTCTTTATACAGAAATCAAATGGTCGTATCATATGCCTCAACCAGTCTGAATCTCACCCTAGTTCAAACCCAAGGTTCACTCAAAATACATGATTTATAAACATCACAACCAATCCAAATCTCATTCTAGTTCAAACCCAAAGTTCACCCAAAATACATCATAATGAATATAGTTTATGAATGGTCATGTAATCCTGGTATAAACGTAGTGCCATGTTTAATATCCATTTTTTCTCTTTTTGTTACATATGCTATGTAGTTCATTAGTGCTTAACTTTCCCTGCATTACTCTGTCAATCCCCATAAAAACAAAACTCCCACCTAAATGTTTTTTAAAATGTTTGACTTGTGCACTGTTACCTCTCGTACATTATATAACTGAAGTACAAACTTATTCTGTCTTTAAATTTCCTGGAAGTTTGCCCTGTATAAAAAGCCACAGCCATACACAGCTGTATATATTGCCTACTCCGTGTTGCAGGAAATGAGGTGTTTTATCTTAAAAAAATTATGTTATTGGTAGTGAATTCAGTACATTTAAAAACATGCTTGCAATGAATAAAATATTCCCAGGGAAAACATCCAATTGGACTGTTTGGATGAGAGATTCTCATCTGACTCTAACTTTTTAAATTTGCCAGAATGCTTGCTCAAGTTCTTCCCCCTTTGGTACACAAACATGCATCTCTGAGGTACATATGAAGCCCTTATACTATCCAGCAATAATAATAATGGACACTGTTTTTTGAAAATCTGATGAATTAGTACCGTAATATAAATAAATCTTGGGGCTTGGTTACTCCCCCTCTCAGAAGGACATATTACCTCCTTATATTTTACTATGTCTGTCCTTGGTACTCCTTCAATGGACTGCATTGCTTTCTTAATATACATATATATATATATATATATATATATATATATATATATATATATATATATGGTTATAGCCCCTTGCTACAAAACAATCCACAAGATCTAAAACATGTCTCTTATATTGTTCATTATTGCTACATATCCTCCTTTTAATTAGAATAAATAACGACTTGGTTGCATTTGTCTTCATATCTCCTGGATGGCATCTATTTTGTAACAACAGAAATTAGACAATGGTTTTCAATAAACATCCATAACAATAGACTATTATAACACTTTGGTGACATCGACATCCAGAAAATCAGTGGTAAGGAGGTTAACTTTTAAAGTGAACTGCATGTTAAAAGAGTTTGAGTACAAATCTGCTAAAAGTGAATAATTCATCTTTCCTCCTTTCTATATAAACCAACAGTCAACCAGAAATCTTAGCTATCTTCCAACTAAAAGAAAAAAATCATTATCTCTAGGACCTAGAATATATGACAACCCAAAATAACCCATAAAAAGGTCAAGGTACATGGGTAGCTTCATACAAATGACAATTTATACAAAACTGTTTATCTGTCCACATTCTCCTCCAATTTAGTCTCTTGATTAAGTTGCACTTACAGAAACATGCTCTAGACACCATCTTGCAGTATAAACTAGTGTATTTACATGGATTAATGAAAAAATATTTCAGTCTTATAGAATAGGGGAATAAAGAAAATACAGTCTTTGTTAAATAATCATTTTTAGAAAATGCCAGTCCACCTTCACTTTTTTTAGTATTTCAGGCAGGAACTTAGGCAGTACCTTTAGTCATTATAAACATTCTCATGATATTGGAGGATTAGAACCTATTCAAACTATTACTGGTACCATTCTTGTGGGATGCTATCCCTGTGGACATTGCATCAATTGCCCCAAAATATCTAAAACCAAGGAATTCACAAGTAGGAATTCCCCTATTGTATATGACATAAAGTTCTTTGCAAACTGTAGTTCTGATTGGCTAATTTATCTAGCCACGTGTACATGTGGGGCTTTCTATATAAGCCAAACTTCCAGGCCAGTCAGGCTGAGAATCTCTGAGCATACTAGTAACATCAAAAAAGGCAGACTAAATAATGCACTATATAAACATCAACTCACACATCCAACTGCACATTTTCTTTTTACTGTTATTGATATTATCCGTGGCAAAAAATCTAATAAAACTGGTTGGCATTCTTTGTTAAATTCAAAAGAAAAAAAGTGGATTATCAAATTAGATGGTCTTTTCCCACCAGGATTGAATGACAAATTTTAGGATTGACCAATCATAACTGTGTGGAGTGTATTTATATGACAGCTTTGACTTTGCTTGTGTTACACTGATGAAGGCTGTGTATGTGGCACCAGCCGAAACCGGTCTGTGCAATTTTTTTGCTGTCCTTTGGATTTACCATTAAACTTCAGTCTTTTTACTGGGTCATGTTTTGCTGGCTTATTTTTGTTTGATTTGGCTTACCCTGAGCCGTGCAGTTGCTTCCGGGCAAACTTTTTTTGTTACATAGTTAAACAGTACCACAAATAGAATACATTTCAACATTTAACACAGGCAGGATAGCTTCTAATTTCGAACTTGATACTATAAGGACAGCTTCTATCCTGGTTCCCTCTTTCAAAATGGACTTCCTGGAGATTACTTAACACACTCTCTCCTTGAGCCTGAGCTCCAAGAAACAGGAGTCTGAATTTATTTTCTCTTCATGCATTATATATTCAAAAATTTGCCTCTTCTTCATTAATATTTGCTTGCCTGCTCTGTTTTTGGCCTCAGATGACTAGGCTCAGCAACTGTGACAGCCACAGTAGCCGGTATCCGTCAATCATTTGGCATTGACTGTTACTACATTTCGACATAGGATGGGGGGGAACACCTGACTATTTCTACATTTCTACACTGGATTGGGGGCACACCTGACTATTACTACATTTCTATGTAGGATGGGGGGCACACCTGACTATTTCTACATTTCTACACAGAATTGGGAGGCACAGCTGACTGTTACTACATTTCTACGTAGGATGGGGGGCACACCTGACTATTTCTACACAGAATTGGGGTTGGGGGGCACACCTGACTGTTACTACATTTCTACGTAGGATGGGGGGGGACACTTGACACTTGTACACACTTGCTATGACTGTACTGGTATGTCAGGTACTCTATTTCATTCTGTATTCTAAGCTATCATGCTGACTAGAGGCATACCAGTGTACTACAGATCTTAGCTTTGATTTACCTACATATTAATTTCTGACTTCCTACCCTTCAGAACTAACATCCCACTGCCTGACTTGCTGTGGTCTGTCTGTGTAGGCCTGGGGGGGAGGTTACCAATAGGCATCATTCAGATCCCATCGCACAGCCTTTGTTTGTGTTTGTCTACACCTGTCCTGCTGGCTGTGACTGTTATTGGGTATGTGAACCCACCTAACTGGCATGTGTGAGTCACTTACCTTGTGGGTGTCCCAGTATTGAGGGTGGTGCTGCAGGGTTACCTATGTTAAATGCACATAGTACACTCCCTACACATGGTTGAGCACAGGTAGTGTTATGTTTGGCATCCCTTTTACTGTATGTGAGAGTCAGAGAGAGGTGTTATTCCCTGGGTCCCTCCTGTGTTAATGTATGGGCTATGTATTGCCTCTTTGCCAAGGCCAGGGCATACTGGGCATGCCTCCTTTTGCCTACTGAGGCAGGCTCAGAATGTTCCTCCTCCGAGTCACTCTGTGCCTGTGCAGGCCTTGGCAATGGTGGGGGGCTGTGCGGCCCTGCCGCATGCTGTTCCTGCTGCAGCTTTTTCCACAGGATCATATTGTGTAACATGGCACATACAATGACAATTTGGGTACATGTAGCTGGTGAGTACTGCAAGGCTCCACCGGATGTGTCCAGGCAATGGAACTGTGACTTGAGCATCCCAAACACATGCTCTACTATAATTCTGGTCTGTACGTGTGCCTCATTATGGATTTCTTGTTTGGGTATGTGTGCATTTCTGATGGGTGTCATCAGCCATGGCTCCAGTGCGTATCCAGCATCCCCCACTAGGTGACCGTGAGGGATGTCCCCACTGGCAAATCTCTGGTGCAGCTGCATCAGATGCCAGATGTGGGAATCGTGATAGCTTCCAGGGCAGCCAGCACACACATTCATTATTATGCTCTGGGCATCGCACATGACTTGGCAGTTGATGGACAGGAAGCCCTTGCGGTTGATGTAGACCCTACCCCGCTTACAGGGTGGTGCTTTGATGTGTATGTGCATGCAGTCTATAGCACCCACTACCTCCAGGTATTCTGCTATTTGGTGGAAAAGTTGCATATTTCTGGCCAACACCTCATGGGTGTTGGAGAAATATACGTGCTCACCGACATGTGCTGACATGGCATACAGGAGCTAGTGGAGTACCCTGGATGCTGATGCATGTGAGATCCCCATCATATCCCCAGTTGTCCTTTGGAAGGTACCTGTAGCTAGTATTCTTAGGCCTACACATACCTTGGTATCCACTGGGATGGGTTCCACTCTGTTAGTTCTGTGTGTCAGGCATGGCCAGCACAGCTCAACAATTTGCTGTAGGAGTTCCCTATCCACCCTATAGCCCTCCACTATCTCCAGCTCATGTAGCCCCTGGTAGGTTACCCTGGGTCTGTACACTCTTCTCCATCTCCTCACGATGGGTTGGTCGACAGCATTCACATCTTCACCACCCTCAGCCTCTTCCACAAGTTATTGTATGATAGCTATTGCAGCCCCTATCATTTTGTTGTTTTGGTTGTTAAAAGTTCCCCACTTGTTTACACCGGTGGTGTACAGTGTGGGAAAAAACAGAGAGGAAGGTGTTTGCATAGTTTATAGTAGTGTTATAGGCTGGACTGGACTGCTGCCTGCGTAATTGGCTGATTCTGATACATTTCACCTGCCAGCTATGCTAGTTCTCCTAGATTACCTTCCTATTGCTGGTTTCCCTTCCATTGCCTTCTTGTTTAAGCTCAGGGGCGCTCCGTGCAAACACAGTGCTCAAATGTGCACAGAGCTGCTATTTCCTGGTTTAACTTTTTTTTTAAACCTTTAAAACCCGGTGTGCGGTGCACACACCCGCTTAGGCAATGTAAAGAGTGCTAGGTAGAGTCAGACACACCCCCTTGCTTAGTTGTGCTTAGCTAGGAGCAAACCTCAGCCACAGGGCTCCAATCCACTTACACTATGCCTGACACACTCCTCCATGATGTCAGCTAACTCCTAGGCTTGCACCAAGCTATTCCTGCTCTTACACTGTTGGGACCTGACTAGCATGCTGGGGAAAACTGGGATTCACTATCATTCCCCTCATTTGCATAGGATTGACTGCTAATGCATAGTTACATGTCCCACACTGAGCCTCCCCTCTTAGCAACCAGTACTCACTGGCCATGTTATCTTCTGCCTGCCATGGACTTTCATGGCAGAATAGTGATTTTAGTTAGAATGCTTATTTTAGGTCTATTTTATTATTTTCCCCTCGATCCCATTTGCATGCTGCTGCCCTACTCTTAAACAGCCGAGATCAGCTAAAAAAAATAAAAGTTGATTTTTTAATTTTATACACTGTTTGCAATGCCAATGACCTTATACATGGCCATTGGCATGCTTCCTGACTGATATGCAGCTTTTATTTGGAGTTGTCACAGCTCCGTTTTGGATTGTTGCAAAAATGTACTTGGTTACTAACCGGGTACATTTCTGCAGATTGCATTAGTGCTGCACGGCCAGTTTCAAGCACATTTGCATGGATTTCTCCTGAAAATGGGGTGATTTGCATACAGTGTGTTAGTCTGTGCAGGACTAGTGCAGGAGCACTCATGCATGCCCCTGCAGACTGTTCCCGGATCGCACAGTAGACATATTGCCTGCTAGAGTACCTGCATTAATCATGCACGCCGTGCAAGGCATGCAGAATCCAGGGGACTAAATCACTTCTGGTGCACATACACAAACTTCCAGACATATAGGTCCAATTTAAAAATGATTAAACAGAAACTAATAATGATTAACATTAATTTGCATTATAATTCCTATCCTCCAAAACCAAGCCAACAGTCATTTTCTGCAAGCTAACATAGTTTTTGATCAAATGTGATACAGTAATTTGTGGTTTAGATCAAATGAGTTTTAGATCAAATGAACCACTCATTCTTTTTAGATGAAATGTGTATCTACATATATCTATATATCTATCTATATAAACATAATAAATATATATATAGATATAGATATATAGGTACTCTGTCCTCATACCCCATTGTTTTATATACTGACTCGATTTCACAACTGCATGTAACTTTATTTTAGCAGAATTTTGTGAACTGTGCTTGCATTGTGTAGTACCACATTACCTACCTGTCAACAAAATGTGAATTTGATAGATGCAACTACTAGATGTCAACTAGATAATGTAGCATAGGCAGTTTACGCATAAAATAAATTTTTGTTTTTGTTTTTAATAGCAGTTCAGTGGCACAGATTCATCTTTAGCATAGAGGAAAAAATAACATACAATTTCTGTAGTATCTGATACAGATTCAGGTCTAGTCCCAAAATAATAGTTTCCTTTTGGCTTGGTTCACAGTGGAATATTTCCAGACCATCCCAGACACTTCCATATCATTTATTCACTTCCACAGCACATCTTCCAATGCTACTATTCAAGGTATAAACTCCCCCTGCATCAACAGACCAGCGTTTCTGATCTCCAGGACAATTGCCCTCCTTTATCATCCATTACACTAATAAGGTTATTGCTTGTTACCAATGTTATTTAATGGAACCTCTCAAGTTAATCCAGAGACATACCTATTTTTCTAAAAGAAAAACACAATATTTTCTCTACAGCAATATTTACAATATTATTTACAAGACATTAATTTTGATGCACCTTAGAGTAGAAGTGCAACACTCTCTCTCTCTGTATGTATATATATATATATATATATATATATATATATATATATATATATATACATAGATATATATATATATATATATATATATATATATATATATATATATATACACACACACACACACACATGGGTCTACTTTACTTACTTGAATGGCCACATCACTGCCTTTCACTTCGCCAAGATGAAAGGACCAAAAAACCAGTAGGCCGAAATCCGGAACACCGACTTTCCACTCGAGGTAAGTAATGGCTTGGCCAGCCCCCACCCCAAAAAATAAACCAAAGAAAATTAAACCCACCCATGTGGAGATCTTTGCCTCCCACACCCCCTTAACTAAATATACCAACTTCGAGGTCACAACACTGCGGGGGTAAGGGGAAAAGTTCAACAGGATGGCCAAGCGGTTACTTACCTTGAGTGGAAAGTCTGTGTTATGGATGTCAGTCTTCTGGTTTGTTGATCCTTTCGTCTCGATGACATGAAAGTCAGTGATGTGGTCATTTGGGTAAGTAAAGTAGACCCATATATATAAATATATATATATATATATATATATATATATATATATATATATATATACATATATAAAATTTACTTATGTATGATTGAAGTTACTTAACATCAAACAAAACACACAGAAAAAATAAGATTGAACATATATAAGGCTGAATTACTTAAATGGCTTTGCCCCCCTGCATCAGCTCATTAATGCATGCCAACCCTAACCATAACCCCACCTAATACCTTAAAAAAACCTTCCTGTAACACAGCCACTACACAAGACACACTAAGACACAAAAACATGCACTAACACACACTACAGACATAAGATCTTACTCCTTACCTAAAACATGACTCTAACTGTAAAATACACAGGAAATGACACTGAAAATGTGCCCATCTTTCCATTCATGGAATGTTGAAGATATCACCAGAAGTATGATCAAATGCACGTAGGTAAAGTAAGTTCATATTTGGAATACTAATGCTAGAACTTTCAGTTATACTGAAGGTTTCATCGTTACTAGTTGGGAGCATTTGCGTGAGTGCATATGGGTTAGAGTTAGGGAAAGAGCTAAGTAAGGGAATAGATGTAGTGTGCCTGTGTATTGCTACATGTGTGTATCTGAGTGTTTTGCATAGTGGTAGTGTTATGGAAACAGTTTTTCTAGGGTAAGAAGTAGGGTTAGGATTTGGGCAGGTGCAGGGTTATGGTTAGCCTAACCCTGCCTGTGCTCCTAACTCTAACCCTGTACCTTACTTTAGAAAAACCCTTTCCATAACACTACAACTACTTAGAAAAATGATCTGAATGTATGGTGGGGGTGTGGTGATCAGATTACAAAAGGAAACTGTTTCCCTTTTATGTTTTTTTTTTTTCATATTCTTTAGTTTTTTTGTATGCTGATTGATCACCCATGGTTTGACGCTTGTGCATTTTGATAAATCAAGATATACTCATCTTTCTGTCTTTCTCTCTCTCTATCTCTGTTAAATATATATATATATATATATATATATATATATATATATATATATATATATATATATATATTTATGGTCAAGATCAAGTAGTTGATAAACACTAGATCAAGTATTCGATATAACAAAACCACTTCCAGTGACTCTCACCTTACTCATGGATCACCTCAAAAAAAGTAAAAAAAAATAAATAAATAAAATAAAACACTTTTGCATAGGGACAATCTCCTGAACTGCACATGTGGGATGCACACTCCTGTAACCTTAAATATATTACATCTGAGATTGCACAACAGTAGAGAAATGGTAAATTCCCTTACCTCACCATCAGAGATCTTGGCTATAATAAACATGCCATGCCATAATTCATTAACATTATAAGTAAGGACAATAGATTAATTCACTTCTACAGCTAGCACTGAATGAACTGTACATGATGAATCTATGTAATCTTCAATGGGACATAACATTTCAGCTATTTAATCATGCACAGTTTAAATAAAATAATGGCATTGTATATGTGTGTATCTATTTATCTATGTATCTGTCTGTCTGTATCACTCCACCTATCTATCTATGGGGGAGCTGACATAAATGAAGATTTGGATGGTCAACCAGTGTATTGTCAACCCACATTGGTTGACATATGTAAATGGTTGAAAGCTGTGAGAGATCAACAGCCCCTGGGATAGGGGATATTCCCTTTCCCAGGGGGTTGTGATATCTCAGACAGTATATATAAAAAACAGGGGGAGTGGGGATGCAGGGGAACTTGCCCACCAGATTAAAAAGCAATTTTCTTTTCCTTTCTTTGCATATCTGTTTTTGTTGATGCAAGTGTGGTGACACAAATATCTATCTATCTATATATATATGTGTGTGTGTGTGTGTGTGTGTGTGTGTGTGTGTGTGTGTGTGTGTGTACACACACACACATGCGCACACGCACACAAATATATATCAAAATATTTTTAATTTATAGCCTAGAAGCCATCAGAATGAGTACAAGAGGTAGGATTTTCATTATTTAAAGAGAATCAGCCTGTGAACTATTTTTTCATTCACATTTAAAGTATGACTTGAACTGAAGGGTTTTCACAGAGACTAAAGTTTGATAAGAAATGCTCACGCAAAAGTGCAAGAACATCAAATAGGTTATTCAAAGGACAGAGTGAGTCACAATGAATTGAATAATTAAGTGAAATCTGTTTTCATCTACTGTATCGCTGCTGAGTTTGCACAAAAGGTGCAGATGATGTTTCTAACTCATATCTGCTGAAGACTATTTTTAAAGCGAATCTTATTAAATGACATTGTTTAATTGAACAGGTTAGTATTTATCTGTTTTACTGTAGTTTCTCTAAATGTGTTAACAAATTAAAAACTTGTACATCAGCTTAGTCATCATTAAACAGTAATATGATGGTGATGCAAGATCCTTTACGTCTTTCCTTGTCATAGTAAAACAATAGTCTGCTTGTTTTCAGCAAACCTGTATCACCTAGAGCAGGCATATGTGAGTATGTTTGCAACTGTTGCTATATGTTAGGAGATCATCTCTTTTCCGTTGAATCTGGGTGGAATTTTTAAACGATTTCAAGGATTCATAAAGCAATCCAGCACTTGCAGTAAGGGCTGTGGTAAAAAGGCCCTGATTGTACAATGTGGCATTTCGGGATTCAGAGATACAGTAGCTATAATGAAGAAAGATGTCATTATCAGCTAATGTTCATATCACCGAATTGTCATTAACTACCATGAGTACAGATTTGTCCTTGGCAGCAGTTAACATTGTCAATTAATACATATCATTGGCACAGATACCACCCATTCACTCTCCCACACACCTACATACTACAAAACTCTCAAACATACACACACACACACACACACACACACACACACACGCCCCTAACCTATTGACTTCAATAACCCCCCACTGCAATCTCCTAGACACACACTCAAACATGCTTATACACACACACACACACACACACACACACACACACACACACACACACACACACACACACACACACACACACACACACACGCCCCTAACCTATTGACTTCAGTAAACCCCCACTGCAATCTCCTAGACACACACTCATACATGCTTCTACACACACACACACACACACACACACACACACACACACACACACACACACACACACACACACACACACACACACACACACCTTACTTACCTGACTGCTGAACTCCCCCATCACATACTACTACTATAATGGATGAACATGACCTTTTGGCTGAGTTCCTTACTATGTGTGACCAAGAGTGTCTATGCTAGTTTATGCATTCAAATGATTCTTTGAATCACTTGGCTACATAAATGCCTAGCTAGAGCACTTAGCTAATTAGCATATGCCTCTCCCTCAGACTACCTTATTAACATCTAGCATAGCAGTAAGATATCCCATTGTAATGCTGCATGTCATCATGCAAAAACACAATGATAAGGCTGTCTCTGGATATGGAAGGGTAACCATGAAGAGTGCACACTACCATACTTAGCAGCTACCATATGACGTTCATGTATGGGCAGTACACTAGTATGATGTTCTTTCATAGCAGCATAATATAATGAGTAGGTAATATGATGAAGAGTGACATTAGTATGGCCAGACTTCCCATGTGTGCCCACCATATGTGACCTCCCAGCCCATGCATAAGCTAGAATGTGCCCTGTAGAATGGACAGGTTGAGTTAGTAATGCATTACATCATTGGATCAGTTTAGAGGCAATTGTACTATATCACCTCAAAGGCATAATAGCCATATGAACCCCATTTTAGCACAGTAAAAAACATGGCTGCCATTTTGTGGGAGACAGCATTACAGCAAGTAACACAGAAAATCAGAAAAAGTGGATATCAGTGTACACTCATATACAGAAACTGCCAGCAGACAGGATAACTGGTAATGGATGTCAGGACTGCATTCAGTACTCTAGAGGGGAATGACAGCCACAGATACTGTCATGCAGCAGTGCAGTGTGTGTGTGTGTGTGTGTGTGTGTGTGTGTGTGTGTGTGTGCGTGTGGTAACACTGCATAGACCATGACAAGAAAATGACAAACTGGAGGCTCAACCTGACAGGACAAAAGCAGCAGGCAGGATGTAGTCCTTGGTCAGGGAATCATCCAGACTAGGCACAGGGAACAAGTAGAACAGGTTGCAGTCCTGTGAGAGGAAGGTTCATCTAGGCAATGCAAAGAGAACAGGTCAGACAAGTCACAGTCCTGTTTGGAGAGTTCATCCCTATAGGGCACAAGGAACACAGGTAATTTCTCACAATCCTGCCACGTAGGTGTCTACACTCATATGTACATGCATGTCAGGCTAAGGGAATGGTGGGCTTTCAGTACAACTAATACAGACCATGCTATTTGCACATATATGAGGGGCAGCATCCATGGCTCACATGTCCACAGCTGCCACACTTTGGCACAGTGCCAAAACTCTCTGCTATAGCACTGCACAGGGATTTGAACACAACATAGGTAATAGGGAACTATTAGAGGAAAGGTTTGGTTGGTATGGACTGTCAAGCAGACAGACATACACAAATCTATGTGTGTAACCCACAGGTGTGCACCTTGATTCACTTTAAATAAATCTGTACATACTAACTCTTTACTGGATGAACACTGTTTGGTTGCTTTGTATTTATTTTGTTTGTCTCTATATACATGAATATGTTGTTACTACTGTTATATGTATCTGAGGTTGTACCTGCAGTGGGTCATTTTTGATTAGTGCTTCACCTCAGTAAACAAAAATATAAGTAAAATAAATAAATAGAAATCTAACGGTAAAAAAGCATTATTAGCACCATCACTGCAGCAAGTAACAGTAAAATAAATAAATAAAAATGCAAGTCCTAGAATGAGACCAAAAGAATGTCAACAGCTGGAGAAGTTCACAACATAACAGAGTGAGATGTTACCACTGGGTCTATGCATGCACTGGCAGGCATATCCTTGAGAAGGGTAAAGAAGACACTGGGACCAGTTGTGTCAGGGACTGTTGATGGCATTAATGCAGTGGGCAGCCAAAGTAGGTACATTGCAGGATCACTGATATGTTACTGCATGCCCAGAACAAGACATGGGAAATTGCCAGAAACAGGTTGACCACTGGGAGTTTACCACGTCTATATCACATTATCGAAATTTTACTACATCAAATCACTAAAGGTCGGCCTCTAGTGATCGATGTAGTAAAACATTGAATAACGTTAAAAAAAACCAAACAAATAAAAATAAAAACTAACTAGCGTAGGCACCCCACACACACCCCTACTTAAATATTCCAACTCCAAGACCGCACTACATTGAGGTAAATGGAAATCTCCCCCTACGGAGATTTCCGTTTACCTGCACAATGTTCTGCACTTTCAATGTTGTGCTGCCGACAATATCAGCTTCGATATTGTCTGTTTTCGACATCATGAAGTAGACCCGAGTTTACCACCAACACAGAGACAACCTATAGAGATGGAAGAATTCTTGGTATCCCTCAGCATGAAAAAGAGAGAGAGCCCTATCACCTGGTGGTGGATTGACTGTGGGAGCTGGGCTGGTGAGTACTGCCTAAGGGTCTATAGAGAATGCCTCAGGTGAGTAGTGACATGTGCCATTCCTGTAAGACACTGAATTGCTCCTCTGCATAGTTTACACAGGCAAACACATCAATATTTGTGTCATCCAGGAACATTAGGGCTGCAACAGAGACAACTTGCACTGCAAGGTATATATGTGCCTATAGGCTATATATAGGATTGCAATGTATCAGTCCGTATTCCACAAGTAGGTGGAAGTCACAAATGTACCGATTTTGCCACAGGTATATTATCTGTATGCATTCACAGGTCCCACTGATAGACGGTTCAGCCCAATGGGCTAGCACATGACTGATGTGAGCAGGTTTCTGGATGCTGTTGATGGTAGCACCATCCATGTCTAAAAGTCTAATGATGCATTGGCCCTATCAGCAGCACTAACAGTGGCGGGCATATACACATCACCCACTGCTGAGACAACTGTGGAGTTTCAGAATGAGTGCCCAGCAATACCTGTGGTTGGCAAAGATAATCTCATCCATGTCACACTACCCTGAGATGGAGTTAGCACCACCACAGACAATATCAGTGAGCCACACTGTCTCAGAGGCATACATACATACATACATGGCGCTGGGGAAAGGCATGCAGGTGGCCATCACAATTATGACTTCAGAACATTACCTGACCAGGTGTTACTTTTGATGTCAATCAGCAGATGTGCAGGTCAGTAATGCAAGCACAGATGGCCACTAATCAGACCATTTCCAAGATTCTGTTTGTGATGTATAGTCTGTGTGAAGACCTGCAATCACTGCAGAAATTGTGGGACATTCTGCAACACACACAGAGTGATACATCATAAAAGGAACCTGCTGTTGACATACCTGGTGACAGAAGTGGTTGCCCATATGTCATACATTTGTGCGCCCATGTAGCTGTAAAGAGCCAACAGCCATGGTCATGCTAGAAGATGGCTGCACACCACAGGATCAGAAACCAGGATAACCAAATGGTGCATGCCATTTAATAGATGACTGCACTGTCCTTGCTGTCTGTAGTTGCTTCTACTCCTGACCATGGGCACTCTCATGGATGTGGCCAGTGCACTTCTGGCTTCATCATGGGCACACCTCTCCAGGCAAGCCTCTCAAAGTCTTGCAGTTCGATGCCAACCTGCTCTCTTATAACCTCACTGTGAGAAAAAAAATATTGATGCCCATTCACAGGGTTATAGATGCCACCATTTTTCCAGAACAACACAGTGGCATTCCAGCTCAAACACCCAACATGCTACACTATCCCATGGAAAAGCTGTCTTCTTTTGTAACACTACAGAGTTACATAGTACACCCAGCCAACATTCTGCCCAGGGAAGCTTCACCCAATCACTAGAGGAAGTGCTCCTTGACTCCCTCCAACCTCCTAAACCTGTGTGTGATTACGTCATTCACTATCTCATGACCCTCCACCTATGCTAACATTTCATCTCTTGACACTATGTCCCACCACACCTCTACAAATAATAATGTGTTTGTCCTGCCTAACCCTCTGGCTAATGTAGATATAGTAATTCTGATGTCTATTCTGGTCTGTCAATGCACTGTAAGGCATACCCTGAGTGAGTTGTTGCAAGCATCACTTTTTTTCTGTGTTTGTCTTGTCACAACTCATAGCTGTGGACAAAACAGCACCTATTTACAGTGCCATGACATATTATGGTGCAGACATAAATAACTTGCTGCAAGTCTCAGGATCATACTACAGTGCAGACAGTGGAAATAGGCTTTTAGCTGTCCAAATGCATGTTTAATGATGTTATGTATTTGTGCCAGTACAGTGCCACATACACATAACATCATTGAACATGTATGTGACAGTACAGTGTTATATTCCATCTCCACCATCACCATGAACTGGGAGCTGCAGAGGGGGGTCATTGGCCATGGTTCCAGGGCATATCCAGCACTCTCTGCAAAATACTGCCAAGGCCACCATTATGACCAGTCTGCTACCTACATTTATGAAACCTGATTATCATGGCTGCTGTAGATGTCACTATGTGCATTTACCAACTAGATGACCCTGTAGAAAGTCCCCCAGCATGTTACACAGGTATATGTCACATGTGTACCTTAAGTATAAATTGCAGTGTCTGTGGCACAACAGATAGCTGGAAGACCATAATACTGTTGGTTCTATTCACAATCAAGGTGATTGGATTGTTGACATTGCAGTGCAGCATTGGGGGGTGCTGCACTCCTGATTGTGTTACCCATCAGATGAGATGTTAAACTGAAGTTCCATATGCTTGAGTTGGTAATAACTCTGTTGGATGTAATAGATCCTTCAGCACACATAGAAAAGAATAGAGGAAGTTCTCTGATGCCCTGGCCAAATTTCCCCCTAGTAATATAAATACCAGCTAGGGCCACCCCTAAAAAGAGGCCATTAGCCAAGTGGAACCAACATGGTCAACAAAGAATAAATAAAAAAAAATTTTGAGAACTACCTGGTCGGTGCACAGGAACATTGTATATAATACCTTTTGCACTGTTCATCATCTGGCACTTGATGAGATGGAAGCACTCCTACTGATATACCAGATGGCATGTGGAACAGGTGTGATCTTTGTAGCAAAATATGTACAGTTAAGTACCTCTAGGACCTAAAGGAAATGGCTATGTTTCACATTACCTGCACAGTAGTGGTTCTGTCTCCTATTCCTTTTGTGGAAACAAATATGCTCCTCCACATGCTGCAGCATCATGTCAAAGAACTTGTATAGGATGCATGAGGCTAGCACCTGTAATACCCCTGACATATCTCTTGTAGGATATGCTGAAAGTATCCATGTCCCCTTGGACAGGTAGTCCATGCATCCCCTGTAATCCATGTCAGGATGACACATGTCTGCTAACTCTTCCCTAGTATCTCTGTCCCTTCAGAAGCAGTCAACTATGTCTCAGTCACAGGGACGATGGTATGTCAGCCACTGATGTACTCTTATGCAATGAGGAGGGTGCCAGCATGTAGCATCATGGACACTGGCTTCCAAGGTGTCCGCTAATATGTTGACCAAAAAGAAAGATACCCAAGTCCATTCAAAAGGTTCTTCTAGCATCTTATGCAATACTTCTGTACACTAAAAAATGATGGTGCTCAGATAAGCTGACCAATGCAGCACATCACCTTAATGTTAAATGTTTCTGATTTGTGCCCCAAAGTTTGATTTAATAACTTACATACACAATGGTGTCATTAGCATATTGATGCTCATTTGCATGTTATTATGCAATCATTTGCATGTAATGCATACCTTTCTACTTTCCCTGCTAGCACATTCATGCTGTGGGTGTCTCTGAATTGTATCATTTTGCATGTCATCACTCACTTTATGATTTCAAGTAACAAAAGTCACGGTTTGCCTCTATGCACTTCTTAGAATTTCCAAAGAATTATGTTTATTTGAAATGTTTAATCTGCTACAAAGACAGCATTTCTCATTAAAAAAATAATAAAAATACCTTTTATTGTAAGCACTAATGCTGTTATTTAATCTCATTCTCAAGCAAAGTCAAAAAGGAGGAGTTATAAAACTTTCATTTTGAATTCATGGTATTTATTAACCAGCCATGAACCTATCTTTTTCCATATTAGTTCATGGTGGAAATCTGTGTTGTTTATCATTAGACATATTAAATGACCTTGCAGTATATGAGGGCTTCTGTTCAGAGAAAGAGGCAGAAGGCATTTTGTCAGTAGATCTCCACAGAGGTCTTGAATTCTTGAATATAAACCAAAGTAAACATTTCATTTTTGCAAGTCGTCAGGCCAGAAAGTAAACGATAAGAAAAAAGGATTTCATAATCTGTAATGTACATGAAAAAGTCCAGTTGTAAGACAAAGTAGCAGATAGGAATGAAGTTGGATAACTAATGTTTTCAAAAGAGAGTAGAAAAATGCATAATTTGTAATACCTAATATTTTAGTCAGTCTAACCTGAAAGATGTGATAGAGATGTTCAATAACTATTTATAAAGATAATGTTTTTTTCTTATATGAGAACAATATCCTGTTTTAATAATAAGAAGCATGTCATCCTCTTCATTACAGCAGTACTCTTTGGAATTCATTAATGCTTGTGTGAGTGGAGCACTAACCCAGTGTAAGCATGTTAGAGTAATAAGCAGCAGTGCTTATTGAATATGCATGCATCTCATCATGCCTACACATTTGCAAATACTTTTTCGTGGCCTGAAACAGCATGTATATAGGCAATATTCACATACAAACATGCACTGTAGCCTAGGCATATTAAGGGCAAGTACAGGGAAAAATGCAGAGAGAAATGGGGGAATTGTACCCAAATTGTGTTGTACTGCATTATTAGTTCATGTTGAAGGTGAAATGTTTAAAATGTACTCATATGACATAAACAAATGTGGCAAGGTGTATAAGAGACATTTCTGACATAGATCCTGCAATGCTGATGTAATGATAATTAATGTCAATGACAACCCCACAGATATGCACATAAATAAAAACGGCATGGTAATAAAGGATGAGATAGGGATATAAAGTTGCAGTGTAAGAAAGGAGAGTAAAATGTGCCACACATGTTAATTAAATGCTGAGTTAAGATAACAGCAGGGACAGAAGATACATTGTAGGATGAATGCACAGACTGCAGTTATTGCATATGAGATGCATATGCAGGGAATTCATGCATGCAAGCCAACATCACAGTTGTATTCCCCATCTCAGCATATATACACAAGAAGAAAAGGACCTTACAATGGTAATGTCAGGTACATCAGAAATGGACATGTTTTTACAAAGAAATGAAAGTGGCATCCACAGGAAAGGGGTTCATCACCAATAAGTAAGTAATAGCCAATCAAGTGTTGTATAGTTATGTAAATGCTAAATGACAATCTAATAACAGACAATATATACAAGTGACAAATGAAAAGACAGATCGGATGACATGTCTTGAGTCTAGTTTTTCCACTGGTGATATACAAACATTTCCAACAGCATAATACTAGACATGGTCAGATGGAATTACAAGGAATAGTAATATAACAGCAATTCTACAGCCATAACACAACAGAAAGTATTGTAACAGTGGACCAATCACACTTTCCGATGGTCTGGCAGCATGGCATACAGTAAGAAACATTTTATGGAGGCCCTCATCTGCCATTAAACTGTATAATGTGATGAAAACAATTGCAGTAATAAAGAAATGCGTGGATGAAGACATGCAATACAGAACATAATTGTTTTGGAAATAGGTAATGCCTGAAAGCAATGAATGACATAAACATTATCATCATGTCATTTTCATACACTTCAAGACAAATTTCAGAGGGAGGCATACCAATCATTGATCCCACAGAAATATGCATATTGGTTGTGTCATGAAGAACATCCTTGAAGGGCTTACAGCACTTTCTATCATAAGGGTTATAGATGCCCTACCTTGTAAGACAATAGCCTGAAAAAGGTGACCCTCTGAGTGTGCCATAACTATTTTGGTGTGTAAGCCACTGCTGCTGACAGGCAGATGTTACCAGATTTAAACCCCTACCTGTGATGCTAGGATCTCTACAGACATCTGTATTGGCTGCATGTGCCACAGGATATAACAATGGCAGCTGTCACATGTAACTAAAATCAATGTGTGAAATAAGAAAGGAGCTATGAATATAATTTGAACAAACTGATTTAGTCAGAATGCTGAAAAGTAGCTACACATGTTACTGTCCACACAACAGTGAGCAGTACAATATCAATGCTTCTTTGCCAAGGAAACTGTTTTTGTTATGTAGTACACACACTATCTCAGAACTGAACCACAGTCTGTTTGTATAGGTATGCTAGACATGCCAGTACTCAATATATGTGCCACATTACCACTCACAGCATGACATGCCCTGAATAACCATTTCACTGACATGCAATCACAATCATTGTCCAATTTAAAAATGAATAACAATAATTAGATACAATAGTGTTTATCTAATTTCAGTATATTCATATAATGCTGCCTCTTTCAGGAGTTGAACAGCAAGCTTTACTGACTGATGACATATGGATCAACCACAAGTACCATAGTGGAAGTCTTATCACTGTTGGGACATTCCACCTATGCTAACTTATTACATCAGATGTATGTTTGGTAAACAATCTCTGAGATAAAAGGGATGGTGGAGGTCTCTCTCACAGTAAATGGACATTATGACTGTGGTGGATGCCATTCATACATTACAGTATAAGGTCCAAAAATGCTAACAGCCACTGAATGTGGATGTTGAACTCACGAGCATTTGATAACAGAAAGTGCATGATATTGTACGGGATGAATGCACCATGGTAGAAGTGTCTAAGTCAACAACATACAGCATGTCATCTCATTCCCTCTTGCCAGAGGCTAATACTGCCTACATATGTTATGTAAAGAAAATGTAATCACATGTGATTGTTACTCTAAATAAAAGCATTGCTATGTGACAAATTATCATAGCTTTTTGTAAAAGGGATCAATATCTATACATGTGCAAAGCAAATGCGTTTTACATTAGTGTTAGTGACATGGACAGTCACAAATAAGACTGACATAATGTAGTCTGAGCAGTACTGGCTAGATTTTAACTAACTACCTCAGATCACAAGCTACATCTTAGTGCCTGAATTGCATGCACCCCATGACATGTTGAGGTACAACTAGAACAGTGCACAATTAAATGGATGACATCACCACTGTTTATTAGCTGGATGTTTATACTAAAAAGTGGTTAAAGTGCATAATAACACTGTACAGCTACACTCCATTCATGTCTTTGAAGAATAGTATACACAGTATGAGGGTGAAATACACACTCACAGGTATTCTCAGACATCCTACATATGTAGTTACACAGTGTACAAAGCACAGTATCATAATCACGCAACACAGGAGAAGTTGCCCACCAAATGTGAGATACTGCGGGTATGGTAACATTATGTAATCATCATGCAGCCAAAAATATTTTTTGCTATGGATGCTAGGATTTGCTAGTGTCACAAAGTGCCACTGTAAATCCATCTCATAAGTAGAAGTATGCATAAAGGTGGTTGTGAGCTGGCCAACATTATATAACAGAAATCACAGTCACACTATTTAAGCAGTGAAAGAATTGAACCAACTATCTACCCACTTACACCATCTATACAGCACCACAGGAGAATACTGAGTACAAGTGAGACACACAGCATCTATGAAGGGATGACATCAGCAGTGTTTTGCAAGGAGTTATGTCTGGTAAAATGAGTTTTGCCACCATCTGATATTGTAAAAGTTGCCAATGCAAATATATGTGTGCAAAACAATCTGTATTCAAACCTCCTACCTATCTAGTGTTAGACATGCAAGCACCACAGGAGAAGACTGACAATTAAATATAACAGTTCACTTGTGAATGAATGACCTCATCATTTAGTTGCACGAGGGGTGTAGGCAGACAATATAATGTAATTGTGTGCTCTTATTGCTGCCATATAAAACATCTGTCATTTGAAAAATGGAAACATTTTTCCCCACCCCACGCTTAGATGTTTACATCACTTTCCCCTCTAAAAACATTAAATGGATATTTTTTTCAATCTATGATACTCTTATTGGAAGCATTAATTTAGATAGCTGTGGATAGAGTATGGCTTAAAAAGATATATTCTCTTTAAGCAATGTCTAGAAAAGTGTACTCAATAGAGTACAAATTGGATGTGTAGCTACACCCTTGTGTTGCAAAGAAGATGTGGATGTGAAAGGTGGGATTAGGGGCTGGGTGGAATCAACTAGCAGGTTAAAACATTTATCCAAAGTAGATGCTTGAGCACATACTCACCTAACTGTAAACACCCCCACTCTCAAACACACACACACACACACACACACAGATACACAAATACACACACACACACACACACACACACACACACACACACACACACACACACACACACACACACACACACACACACACACACACACACAGGCTCCCCATATTGATGAACCTCCTACCTGTTTAGTTGCACAATGTAAAAAGTACTGTATTAGCTGCAAGCACCTCAGGAGAAGTCTGACTCTTAAGGATAGAAAGTGCACTTTTACCAGGATGACCTCATCAGTGGTAATGGAGCTATGTGCACTTTTAAATGTATTCTCTTTAAGGGAGGATGGTGCAGCAGCAAGCATTGCACAGACACACACACATGCACACACACGGACGCACACGCACACACACACACACACACACACACACACACACACACACACACACACACACACATGGACACACACACACACACACACACACACACACACACACACACATTTCCCATGTTGAGCACTGAACATCCTACCTAATTACACAATGTAAAAAGCACTGCGTTACTTGCAAGCACCACAGGAGAAGTCTGATTCTTGAGGGTAGAGAGTGCATTTTTGTAAGGATGATCCCATCAGTGTGTTTCATTGAGGATGTTTCAATAAAAACTTAAATAAGGGAGCTGTGAGAACAGTTAAATGCATTCTTCTCAGGGAAAGTGGACATTGCACCATGTGTTAAATGGAGTCTCACACACACATACACAAAAATTTCCCATGTTGGCCTTGAATTTCCTACCTGTCTAGTTAGACAACCTAGAGAGCACTGTATTAGTAACAAGCACCACAGGGGAAGGCTGACATTAACAATGTGAAACATGACATTTGATTTTTTTCTAACATTCACTGTTTGGAAGCGATGGTACTGTGTATTACAGGTTGTGCAAGAAAAACATATTTGTGCATACGACAATGTATCATCACTGTGATTGTCACATGTAATGACATACTTCTTTACTGAAATGCAGATACTGTCCTTAATGTGCATTGCATTAATGTGAGGGACATTGACATGTTCCACATTATGGGATAAAATACACATTGACTTTTGTACACCCCAGTGGATTATCAACCAAACATCCCTGCAACGTCATGCAGAGATAACTGCACATTTGTATTGTCTCATACTTGCAATAAGTGCTTTGGCAAGACAAACCTGGAAGTCATAAAATGGACAGTGCACTGCATAATAACAATGATGGATTATGTAAAATTAGGTTAACCTTGCTTGTAGCACAATTGCAAGTGTAAACATTACAGAACAGGCATGCATTAAACAACTGAATTAAATGAGTCAACATCATTCTAAAACCAAGATTACCTGTTGACAACAGTAGTAAAGATATACAAATGTTGCCAAAAAATCACTTTAGGAGCCAGTGAACATAAACCAAATGAAAGCAAAAATAGTTCACTTTGCAACAAAGGACCCCAAGCTGTATTAGCATAAAAAATGTTTTAATCTCCGCTTTCGTACAGACACTTCATCAGAAAAATCTGATCAAACAATACAACTGGTTTATATATATTAATCAATTAACCATAGTGAAAAACAATCAACAATTTTAACCCTTTAGTTTCCTTCTTGCTAAAAAAAAGTATGTTAATATGTTCATACAAACCAGGGGGAACTTCAGCACACAAACATATTTGCCAACACACTTCTCTAATTTCACTTTCATTTATGAAGTTAGCCCCTCTTCTATCTATTGTTACTTTTTCAAGAACTGTAAACAAGAACTTACTAAAATTCTTACATACTTTTGAGTGCTTGTAAAGTGCATTGTTTACATCCTTATTCTTAACAGCCCTTACATGTTCTTGAATCCTGTCTCTCAGCCTTCTTGTAGTCATACCCACATAGAATGAATCACAGGCTGAGCAGTCCAGAAGTATTACATCTATACCTTTCCTTACAATTTATGTTGTAATTTAAATGGGGCAAAATCACAAAAGCACCTTCGTGTATGAATCTACAGCTGGAACAACCATTACACTTATATGTCCCTTTGTTTTTACTACTAAAAGCAATGGGAATTCTAATATCTGATTTTTCAAGCATTTATTTAATACTACGTGTTTTAATGTCAACAAATTGTGGTTTATTTCCCAAAGCCTGACTTAACTCTCTATGACTGTTAATAATCCACCAGTTTTGTGTTATAATATTCCTGATGTTTCATGTGTCTACTGACATTTCCAAACAATACCGGGGAAAATCACTGGGAATATCCACTTCATTTAATTTGCTAGGTAGTCCATTCTTTAAAACAGGTGGAAACAGAGTTTTCCTTTTACTGGGGAATTCAATGGCAGCCTGATGTAATGGTTCTATAGGGTATCCCCTTTCCACAAATAATTGAGTAATAAGCTTCAATTCTGTTTGGAAGACACTGTTATTACTAATCATGCATGATACCCTTATAAATTGCCCTCTAGGAATGTTACATTTCATGTAAGTAGGATGGTTGCTAGTCCAATGTAAGTAGCTATTAGAAAAAGTTTCTTTTCTAAAAATGTTACTGTTAAAACTACCACTCAAAGGATCCCAGGTAAGTTCAATGTCCAAAAAATTAACTTTGTGGCCTACACAACCTAATGTAAGGAAGACTCTGTTTCCACCTATTTTAAAGAATGGACTACCTAGCAAATAAAATGAAGTGGATATCCCCACTGATTTTCCTCAGTATTGTTTGGAAATGTCAGTAGACATATGTAACATCAGGAATATTATAACACAAAACTGGAGGATTATTAACAGTCATAGAGAGTTAAGTCAGGCTTTGGGAAATAAATCACAATTTGTTAACATTAAAACATGTAGTATTGAACAAATGCTTGAAAAATCAGATACTAGGATTCCCATTGCTTTTAGCAGTAAAAACAAAGGGACATGCAAGTGTAATGTTTGCTCCAGCTGTAGATTCATACACAAAGATGCTTTTGTGATTTTGCCCCATTTAAATTACAACATAGATTTTAAGGAAAGGTAGGTAAGCCACGGTGTAATGGCAGTAGCATTGTTACCTCACAGCAAGAGGTTCTCCCGTTTGATTCTCGGTGTGACTTTGGAGTGCCTTCTGTGTGGAGTCTGCATGTCCTCCCTGTGGTTGGGTAGTGTTTGAAAGACATGCGTGCGTAAATGGGTGTGCCTTCATTGAAGGTTGGGCATCGAGCTGGCACCTCGGCGTTTCGTAAAAATCTACTGCCAATCATTAGCGGACCAGAGTTCCGCTGTGGCGACCCCTTACCGGTAAAAAGCCGGAAAGACAAACATAGTTGTAATACTTCTGAAGGTGTTTATCTTGCCCTGCGCTCAGCCTGTGATTCATTCTATGTGGGTATGACTACAAGAAGGCTGAGAGACAGGATTCAAGAACATGTAAGGGCTGTTAAGAATAAGGATGTAAACAATGCACTTTACAAGCACTCAAAAGTATGTAAGAATTTTAAAGTTCTTGTTTACAGTGCTTGAAAAAGTAACAATAGATAGAAGGGGTAACTTCAGAAATGAAATTGAAACTAGAGAAATGTGTTGGCAAATAAGTTTGTGTGCTGAAGTTCCCCCTGGTTTGAATGAACATGTTAACATAAAATGTTTTTTTAGCAAAAAGGAAACTAAAGGGTTAAAATTGTTGATTGTTTTTAACTATGGTTAATTGATTAATATATATAAACCAGCTGTATTGTTTGATCAGATTTTTCTGATGAAGTGTTTGTACGAAAGTGGAGATTAAAACATTTTTTACGCTAATATAGCTTGGGGTCCTTTGTTGCAAAGTGAACTATTTTTGTTTTTGTGTATATACAAATGTTGTGCAATATAAAAGAACAGTCATCTGATTTCTTTTTTTTTTTTTTACTCTTTGAAGGCAGATCTGCTCAGCTGAATTCTACTGTTGATGGCAAAGTGTCAACATATGCATAGTCATACCTTGAAGTACTAAACTTAGAATGGGAGTTAGCTGTATTCTATATTGCTCTGTGCTGACTTTTGCACAAAGATCTGTACAAGACAAGCTTCACAACAGGGACAAGCACATTAATATAGCAGCAGGACAATGATATGTTAAGCAAAGCTGTAACCAACATTTGCATCCACAGGAGTCAGACAGCACATCCTGAAAGATTTTTTCATCTATCTGTATTCGAACATTTACAGCATGCCAAGAAAACGTTTATACCTGAATATTATCTAAGCACAGCACATAGGAAGTCAAGACATGAATGTGATATAAAAGAACTTGAGCAAGAGGGAGTATATAAATATTTGGGAATTGATGAAGGATCAACAATAAAACATGAACAAATGCAAATAAAACTTAGTAAGGAATACTTTAGATGACTTAAATTATTCCTGAAAACAGCTTTGACATCTAAGAACAAAATCCAAGCTATAAATCAAGTTGCTCTTCCTGTCCTAACTTACAGTTTTGGAGTGATTAACTGGCCCCAAAATGTGTTGAATAGATTATATAAGAAAACAAGAAGGATCCTTCATGCTCAACAAATGATTTATAAAAATAAATGCACACCAAGATTATATATTCCCATTCTGAAGGAGGGATGGGGCTCCTTGAAATTGATTTTATGTCTAGATCTGTAATTTTAGGACTCCACACATCTCTGATGACCTCAAAATACCCGAACGTAGTGAAAGTTTTGAAACATGAGGAGAATAAATCTAAGACAACTCCTCTGCTTAATCTAGCAGAAGCATATCGCCATCAAGCAGGAATGGAAATCAAACCATAAGAAGACAAAAAATCAGGCAGCAACTGAATGTGCCAAAAAGCAAAAGTAAGAATATAAGGTGAGAAGGCAAGAAATGTGGAAAATGCATAAACATAGTTGCAAGTATAGAAAACTCCTGGAAGAACTTCATGTTGATCAAACACAGGAATGGTTAAAAAGAGGCAAATTCAAACCAACAAATGAAAGGTTAACACTGGCGGCCCAAGATAGTGGACTATGTACACACTGGTTTACAAAGTCCATTGAATATGTGGTAGAAACAGACAAATGTAGATTTTGTAAAACTGAATTGGAAACAGTTACACACCTTGTTGCTGGTTGTGACATACTAATGGCAGAAGGACTGTATACAGAAAGGTATAAAAATGTGGCAAGATTGTTGCACTGGGGATTGTGCAAACATTATGGTACTGAAGTGGATGAAAAACACTGGAAACATGAGCAACAAAGCATCATAGAAAATGATGAAGTTTACATCACATGAGATCACCCATTACCAATAATTGAAAAGATAGATGCTAGAAAACCAGATATAGTGGTCCATGAAAAGAAGATGAAAGTAGCATTGATCATTGAAATCACCATACCCAGTGACTACAGTGACTTGCGTACAGAGAGACACAAAGTCATAAAATATCAGGATCTGCAGGCATAAATGAGAGCAATGTGGAAGAAAGATACCCATACAATTCCAATAGTAGAAGGAGCAATGAGTCTTATAAAAAAGAATCTACAATCGTATTTAGATATGTTACTAGTACATGTAACCTCTTACAAATTGCAGAAGGAATCATTACTGGGCACATTGCAGGTGCTGCGAAGAGCACTTTTGGCTGACATCAAAGGTTGAAACAATACTAATTTCATGAACTTTAATCATACTTTGAGTTAAGAATGGGGTCCATTCCCATCATGATATTAGAAACATGGAGAAATTAAATAAGGAAGAAGTCATAATTTTGATATTTACTGTTTGACAGCAGATTTCAACAAATGTGAATGTATGCATTCATCTTCGTTACTCTGTTGACCACTATAATCTGTACATGCAACTTTTGATCTTGTTGAAAAGTACATTAAACTAATTAAACATACCTTAGCACAGTGGGGCAAAGTGAGACAGAGTAAAGCAGACAAAGGCAATAAAATGACAAGATATTACCATAAACTGTGTACTTTCATTTAACCTTATTTGCAGTTGTTGCCTGGCACCAGACATTGCACAATTCAAAGGTGAAGGATTACTTATACAGGAGGGAGAAGATACATTGACAGGGTGACATGGAGGTAGGGTCAAAGTACATTATGACAGAAGAAAGATAATGGAGACTCATAACAATATGTAGCCAACAGGTACCAATAAATTAGTGTAATAAAAACAGTCAGTAACACCTAGCTATCAGCTGGATTAAAACCCTTGAAATTATTCTAAAACATTCTACACGTGAGAATTAGATCATCATGCTGCAAAGTAATTGTTACTTCACAATATTAAAATAACACAACTGAAGCACACTGGCAACTTAATGAAGCAGAATTGATAAACAGAGAGAGAGAGAGAGAGACAGATGCAGACAGAAATAGCAACAGTATGCTTTGTGGGACATGTAGAATATCTGCATGGTGTTTTAGTCTTACTTATTAATTCATTATTAATTAGTCATATTCCATACGATAAAGCACTTGTTATAGATAAAAATAAGAGATAGGAGAGTGCAATAAACATGAAAAACTAACCAGGATAACAGTGGCTTAATAGGTCCCCATGTTGATACTGCAATGCTCTTGAAAATGATGTGCTGCATTATTCCACTGTTATATTAATGAAATGTTTTATATGTAGAAAAATTCAGACAATTTCAGTTAAATATATCATAGGAATATGAAATGCAATGAAGTAATAAATTGACATACAGCTGTAATCAGAGCCATGACACTATGCAAAATCATCAGGCTACAAGCAGGTTAATTATCTCAACATTCCATATTGGAAATCCTACTTTAACACATCCATCACCCTAAGAACTGTTACATTAACTGTATTAGAGAAATGTCTTTACCCTGTCTTTCCATAGCACAGCAGATTTAAGAGCATTTATGCAAATGTAACCAGACCACTGCATATTAAACTGAAATATTCCGTTTTTACAGCAAGAAGTTAAGCAGGAACTGTCACTCAACATTGCTGTGCTATGACAAACTCTGTGAAATGTCAAGGACATAAAGTTGAGGATTTTCCATTGACCATTTCTGGCTGTGTGTGTTGTGCATTAATCTATTTTTGACCAGATTAAATGTGTGAAAAAGGGGTGGATAGGACAGTGGAGAAAAAGGGGTTGTTAAGCAGAGGGTAAGACAAAGGGGAAAGAATACACAAATTTGCACCATAGCAAAACCATAGTTATACACTTCTTCACAATATAAACGTACAATTGCCCCCACAATTTCATGACTTTGCAAAGTCACCTCTCACCACGCCAGTGATGAGTGACAACAACAGAATAATGTTGTATCATCTTAAAGTAAGTACTATAGTGATGACAGCATTGCTCCCCAGTGAGTGGAATGCCTTTTGCATTGGAGACAGCCTTGGATAAGCTATTCCAAGCCTCAGACTTATACTGATACCTGTTATACTCCCCCTGCAATAGCCTATGACTATAGTGCTTCATGGGGAGTGCCTAAATATCCTGGACTCTTTAACACTCCACCTTTGTGCAAAAGTCAAGCTACAAAATATGCCTGAATTGATGCCCAGTACAGATCTCGTGTGTCACTGGTACAACCTTGACAACTGCATTTTCCCAACTGAAAGCATTTGGATTCATTGGCAGAAACATTAGCTCTATTTACATCACATAGCAGTGCAGGTGTGCAACATGGCATTGAGCTTTGCCATGTATGATACTCAACCTATTGACATATATTCCAATGTTCAACAACGAAATGTTTTTCATTATTTCTATTATTCCTATGTAAAAGTCAAATTTTCTGTTTATAAATATATTTCAGATGGATGCAGTTGAATGTGTTGATTACTACAGGTTACTTTATGTTACATACACACATATTTCACAAGCCATAACAATCCTAAACACATAGTTAGGATATGTAAACATTAAGGATATATTCTAAATGGAAAACTTTAATTATGCAAGGATTACTAACAAATTGCTTGCAAGAAACAGATTTAACATTGTCACATTTCATTAGTGTTACAGTCCTAATCAAAATGCTGTGAGAAATGGGCTTCTTACACCCTTTATAAGAAGTACCTTGTAGATGAGTTTGAACCCTTAACAGCTGTATTCCTTATATAGAGTCACTGCATATACACCTTGTGCTAGAGGGATAGTTCTATGGGAGGAGGAATTTCTCCTTTTAGCACTGTTCAGAGTGCTGAGAAATGTGCACTGTTGCCAGGTGTGTTTGCACTATCCAAGGCAGCCTAAACTAAAATTTTCACTTATTTCCTTAGGTAGTGAACCATGTTAGTGCACTACAAACAGAGACTAGGGCACAAATGCAACTTAAAATGACAAAAAAAAGAGAAAATGACATATTGTGATTAATTGAAAAGTGATCTCTAAACAGAAATCGAACTATACTTCATGTGCCTTAGTTCTCTCAATTTACATGAGATACACCTTGTGCCATTGAGACAGGTATGTGGCTCTGCCTAAGACAGCCTAAACTAAAATGTTCACTTTTTCCCTTAGGTAAACCATATTTGCATGCTGCTAAACATAGAGAAAATGCAAATTAAAATTACAAAACATGAAAAAAATACATATTGTGAATAATTGCAACGTGATCTTTAAACTGGATTCAAGCAGTACTTCATGTGTCTTATTTCTGTCAGTTCACTTCAATTACACCTTATACCAGAGAATTTGACATCTGTCAGGCATATTCTGTGAAGTAAATACTATCCATGTTGTAGAAGGCTGCACAACTCCAGGCATATTAGCTCAATTCACATGAGGTACACCTTGTGCCACAGAGATAGGTATGTGGCAGGTGGAATTTCTCCTCTCAGTACTGTCCAGGGTGCTGAGGAAAGCACATCATTGCCAACTGTATTTGCTCTACCTAAGACAGCCTAAACTAAATGTTTCACTTTCCTTCCTTAGGCAGAAAACCATGTTTGCATGCTGCTGAGTGGAGATCAAATGGAAAAGACATTAGAAAATAAATATATGATAGAGAGAAAAAGCAGAAAGTAAATGAACTGCAATGAATAGGTATATATAGCAATGACCAGAGCAAGAAGTGCATTCAAGTGAAACATTTGTCATTATCTCATCTCCTTGCAACATCAGATATGTACTTTGTGGAACACATTATCAGGCTTGTAGTTAATGACAAATAATGTGAAAGTGGACAGACAAATTGATAGTGACAACAGTTGCTTATTAAACAACACAATGGTATCACAAAATGTGATGAAATATTTATTCAGGCAACCCTCTTTAAAATTGTCATCAAATGAATTTGAACCATATATCAGATGTCCTTCATCTCTAAGCTTACTGCTCACTGCTCACTGCTTACCATGTACCACAGTGAAAGTTAGCTGTTGCTGTATTTTCTAGTACGATCCAGAGTGCTGATGGCCATGCAATGCTGCCAGGCTGTTTTGCACTACACAAGGTAGCCTAAACTAAATTGTTTACTTTTTCCTTAAGCCATGAAAGAGAATTTTGTGCTGCCAAGTGGCACATAAATTGCAGAAGGCAATATTTATAAGACACATTCAAATGGCGTTTGGGGAATAACAATTTGAAGACACATGAAATGAATCACACTGTATATCTAGCAATGAGCACAGCTGGTACTGCATTACAATCACCAGGATTCAGTAAGGTTCCATGAAGGAATAGCTTATTCCTGCATGGAAGTGACCATTTAGGAGCAGCACTGCAGTGCACCATGCATAGTAATGCAGGCACGCTGCTTCTGCTCCTAAATGGATATGGACCATGGACGAGTGCAGGGGGTGTGTCTGAGAGCAGAGCTCCACAGATAAACACAAGTGCCCCATGCAGTATATGTACACATGAATCAGGGATACGAATTGAAGGTATAATGTGTAATGAATGCTAAATCCAGAGTCTCCAAATCCATCACCTTCCCAAGAGCCATGTTTCATTTCTGTCTAAATTAGTGCAGGGGTAATTGGGAGTAAGCACTTGCAAGCAGTAGTAAGTAGGTTTAAGCCCATTTGCGCAGGGGTAAACAATGCGCACACAAGTTAAGCAATATTGAAGCTAACTCCCTGTAAGCATATTTAACCAGAAGTTTGCATTGCTTACCCTCATGCAAACCCACGCAAACCCACTTACAATTGCATAAAAGTGCCTTAATCACTCTGTATTCAACAGCTCTGTTCTGCCCAGCAACAAAATTAACAGCCGTTGCATATGAATATAGAGCTTTGCAGCAACTAAAGAATATGCGTTCTGTAGAGGTTAAACAAGCTGACAAGGGTGGGGGTATTGTAATACTGGACAGAGACCTTTATATTTCTCAAATGAGAAATTTGTTATTGAATACACAAGTATATCAATGTATTAACAGAACGATGGTCAATGGGATTATAGATAGGGTGTCTTTTTAAATTTTTGATCTTTTAATTACTAATTTGATTGATGAATAATTATTTAAATATTTTACTACTGAGAACCATGTTATACCAAAAATACATGGTCTACTGAAAATGCATAAAAATGCTGTTATTCCACCCATGAAACCTATCATATCCGGAACTGGCTGGTACACTGAGCCATTGTCCAATTTTGTAGAAGGAACTTTACATGTTTTTTTAGATGAATGCTCACTATTCTTTGAGATACTAAGATGTTTTTAGAATGTCTACATAATAGCATAATGACTCTGGGACAGGGAGATAATTTCATTTTTGTTACCATGGACATAGAATTGTTGTTTACTTGTATACCTAATTTATGGGGAATAGACAAAGTTTGAGAATTTTTAACAGTGAATAGATGTTGTGACAATAAGAAAATTCAATTAATAGGTAGTCTTTTGGAGATTATTTTAGAATATAATGTATGTGCATTTGAAAATTAATTTTATTTGCAAAAGGTTGGTGTAGCTATGAGCACTGCATGTGCAAATAGCTACGCCAACTTGGCATTGATGTGCTGGGAACAACTTTCTATATTTACTGATAGTAACCCCTTTTTTGCACAAGTGTTGCGGTATGTCCATTTTGTTGATGATGTTTTTATGTTATGGAATGGAAATGACAATGAACTTAAGACTTTTATAGATTATTTACATAGTACTACTGAGTTTTTAAGATTTACTTTTAATAGCTCAGATTTAGAAATTGACTTTCTTGATGTTAAAGTCAGAAAGTCTGATTGTAATGAAATTATTAGTAGCATTTACCAAAAACCTACTAGGAAGAATGCATTATTACACAAAACAAGTATGCATCTTAGGCATATTCCTAGAAATACACTTAAAGGACAGGTATTTAGAGTTCTACGCCTACATAATAAGGACGATGATGCTAAAGCAGCCCTGCAAATTTGAAATTAGAGTTTTTAGATAGGGGCTATGCAACAGGAGAGATAGACGAGACTATCACTGAAGCATGGAAATTAAGAAATAGCAGGTGCAGACCTTATTTTACAACAATGACAGATAGAGAAGACAGAAATACTCATACTTCAGACACTAATAATTTTTGAGCAGTTTTTCAATATTCTAGCAATGTTAATGAATATACGAAGATTATAAAGAGAAATTGGCATTTACTTCAAGAAGTACCAGAGTTGACTAATATAATCAGTGAAACTCTGTTATTTTCTTTCAGGAATAACAAGTCTTTAAAACATTTATGTTATAGAACAGAACCTAATAGATTTGATTTTTCTACACGTGTTGGTACTTTTCCATGCAGACGTTGTACTGCATGTAAATATATTTATAGCAACAAGACATTTATTTAACCTCTACGTAAATTTACTATAACCAGTTATAGCTATGCTGATTGTAGGACAGCTAATGTTTTGTATTTTTGTTTCTGTCAAAAATGTTTTGCATATTATGTAGGAAAAACTAATAGGGTCCTGAAAGACAAGATCCTTGAGCATGTTAGAGATGTAAATAATTGTAAAGAAACAAGTGCACTGGCAAATCATGTTAGAAAAACTGATTTGTCTCATACTTTTAAGTTTTTTGTTATTCAACATGTCCTCTCAAATATATGGGGAGGTGGCTTAGAAAAGACTACAGAAAGCATAGAACAAAAATGGATTCTTAAGTTGAATGCTGAGAAATATCCTGGCTTGAATGGAAATAGTTCCTTAAAACCTTTTTTTAAAAGCCAGACCATTGAAGCACTAGAATTATTATATTATTATAGTTCTTTAAGTATTTTATTTCATTTTACATATCTGTTTTATGCACCTTGTTTTTACCCTGAGTTGTTCGTATTCTTTTTGTTTAGATTTTAAATATTGTTTCTATAAAAGTAGAAAGTTGCTAGAATGACAATTTTTGCATTATTATATTTTCTGATGGATATGAAGTCAGAAACTCAAAAAAAGTAACTAAGTCTTTTATATAGATTTATAGTAATGTTTTAACCATTTATTAGTATATTAATACACATTTATTTATGTTTTATGTATATTTACATTTACGTATATTTAATGTTACACATTTATAAGCATTGGAACATGTGACTACTGGATTGTCAGCTGACTTTATTGTATCTTCTATATAAGCTTTATTATGTTAATCTACTGTGTCTGATGAAGCAACTAGTGTAGTTGTGAAAGCGCTAACCATTTTTATTTTTATTTTTGGTTTGAATAAACGTATGTTTGTGTGTTAACTCGGTGCATTTTATTTCATTTTACGTCATTGTAATAATGTTGTAAACTCCACAAGTAATAATGTTGTAAACTCCACAAGTGCCCCATACAGTATATGTACACATGAATCAGGGATACAAAGTGAAGGCATAATGTGTAATAAATGCTAAATCCATAGAGTGTCCAAATCCACCACCTTCCCAAGAGCCATGTTCCATTTCTGTCTAAATTAGTGCAGGGGTAAGCAGGAGTAAGCACTTGTAAGCAGTAGTAAGCGAGTTTAAGCCCATTTGCGCAGGGGTAAGCAATGCGCACACAGGTTAAGCAATATTGAAGCTAACTCCCCTGTAAGCATATTTAACCGGAAGTTAGCATTACTTACCATCACGCAAACCCATGCAAAGCCACTTACAATTGCTTAAAAGTGCCTTAATCACTCTGTATCCAACAGCAGCTATTCTGCCCAGCAACAAAATAAACAGCCCTTGCAGGTCTTGAACCCAGGACCCTGTAAACTATAGTCACAGTAGTTAACCAGTAAGCTATCACAGCAAGACATAAGACTGAGGTATCTCCAAACAGATCCTCACTATAGGAAAATCAAAATTACATGTGAAACAAATCTATATAAAATGTTATGTTGTATAACCTACTACATAACATATATATGTGAACTGGAGTACTGCATTAAGTCCAGATGCAAGGTGTCATTGTAATAAATGTTCAAATTCCCCAATAAACACAAGGACCCCACACAGTGTATGTACACATGAATCATGGATACCATACACATATATAACATGTAATGAATGATAAATCAATGCCAAACAGCAAACAGTGTGCAAATATAAAATTAAGCAACGCTAAGCATTGCACACCCCTGCTTACTAGGTGTAAGCAATGTGTATGCCAGCTAAATTAGTTTGCCCATTGGTATACCCCTTTAAGCAATGCCAACCTTAGGTAAGTAGATTTACCCATAGCTTAGCATTTTCAAAACTGTCCAATCATGGCAAAGTGCAGGAAATTGGCCATATTTAAATCCCACAGGTGGGAATACATCTCATAACTAGTTGCAGCTTCCTCCTGTTGGCACTATGGCCAGTATGGGTGAATGATTGTGCTTCTGGGTGCAGCACTGGGGCATCCAGGAGGCCAAAGTCATGGCAGGACTCCTTGTTAAAGACCATGCCCAGAGACTGCTGCAGGGCCATTACCAGGTTTCCCAATATAAAGCGGAAGCCTGGGACTGTCTCACCCATTACCTCACCAGTGCCACTGGCATCCCTTGAACTGGTGAGCAGATCTGGCATCACTATGCGACCCTGAAACGGAGAAAGAGGGCACTCTTGGGTGAGTGGATCCAAGAAGCTAGGGAGACGGGTGATGTTCCAGCCGTGTATAAGTATCGGTCTACTACCTTTTTAATAATTGCCAGCTCATGTATATTATGGATAGGCATAGCTAAATATTCCTCTTATGTCTTTGACAGCAGAAGACGAATGGGCTGTGAATCGGGAAGCCCATGCCTGTAGACTGCAGAGGTTGTGTCATGAGACAGGTTAGTAATTATCTTGCATGTACTGTCATAAGAAATAAATCTAAAAGTAGAAGAAAGTTAATTGCCAGTATATAACCTGTATTGTGTATGGCATGTACTGAATAAACCAGACAATAATGCAGGAAGAGTCTCATATAGGTTGTATATAAATAAAAGGTTAAAAGCCTGGCAATAAAGGTCTAACTCCTGGACTGCTTCTGTTTACTATGGTATCATACGGTAATGTAGTGTTGCAATCTCTTAATAGTACTGTTGTATTAAGCACTGTTACCCACACTGTGTTACATAAATAAAATGTGTAGGAATGTCTGTATACAACTGCTGTAATCACAAAGTCATATTGTACAACTGAGAGAGACTTAGACAGAAAACAGTGAAAAGCTAGGCAACATAATCCAAATAGCACACTCAACTGAGACATGAAGTGCTGTATTTTTAGCACACACAGCCATGGTTCGAATCCTGGGAGTGGTAGTAAGCTGTATGCAGAATCATACCCCACAACTGCACAGATATTGTCAAAAAGTCCAGATAATTGGTGTAAGTCCCCTGCCTGTCACCCTGTCCACCTGGCAAATCAGTGGGATGATCCCAGATGTTTAGGTAGCAAATAATGACATACAACTGATTGTCAGACATCATAACTGCCAGAAATATATCTATAAGAACAAACCTGTCACTCTAGCAACTCACCAAAGTGTTATGAGAGTAATAAGCAAAGTATGTCCCAACTCCACCCCCATGTTGTGAAGCTATGACCAGAGTGTGTGCAGTAAAACAGTGAGACATATGTGCATAATAATAATGTAGAACCTGATAATATGTGTGGCACCATTCAGGTAGTATGAACACAAATGTAAAACACAGCACCACAGCAAACCAATAAAAAGCAGATGGCAAAGATCAGTGTAAAATCCAAATAGACTTTTATTTAAGCACAGATAAGTGCTTTTGTGATAAAATCACTCAGAAGAAGTGATTTTATCATGAAAGCGCTTACCTGTGTTCGAATAAAAGTCTATTTGTATTTTACACTGCTCTTTGCCATCTGCTTTTGATCTCTTGATGGATGCTGTGTTCTACGTTTTTGTTCATACTACTTGGTTTGTGGTTGAGCACAGCTTTACAGTCAGCAAGACCTGTTTTACCATACAACTTTCAGGTAGTGTTAACAAACATTCCACCCACAGGTCTGTCAGATACAAAATCTGTGCCTAGAAATAAAAGATTGAAATCCTGGACTGGTACTGTTTAGTCTGGTATTGTATGGCAGTGTTAGTGTTGCAGTACCTCTGACTAATAAGGTATTACTCATCACTATCATCCACACAGTGCTACATAATAAAACTGTCTAGGAAACCCTGTATAAGAGTGTTGTAATTACAAGGTCAGATTGTAAAACCATGGGAGACTTATAGGCATAATTCAGAGAAAAGATACACAGCAATATCTATATAGCACACTCAACTGTGATGTACACTGTTTTATTTTTAGCACACACAGCCATGGTTTGAATCCTGGGAGTGGAAGTAAGCTGTATGCATAATCATACCCCACAACTGTACAGATCGGTCTGGAATGTCGAGATAATTGGCCCATATCTGCTGACTGCTCCCCTGTTCCCCTGGCATATCAGCTTGCTAATTTCTGACATTTAGCCAGAATTTAATATCATATAACTGACTGTCAGGCCTGTAAATATTTGGAAAATGTCTATGAAATCAAACCTGTCATTGTACAACTCACCAAAGGTTTATGAGGGCAATAGTCAAGATATGTCCCAGTTTCACCTGCATGTTGTCAAGACATGCCCAGAGTGTGTGCAATAAGAGATGGAGAGGTATGTGCATAACATCAACCTTGAATCTGGGAATATGCGTAGAAACAGTCAGGTGGTGTTAACAAACCATACCTCCACAGGTATACCAGGTAAGAGGTGTATACTGCAGGTAAAACACAGTTCATGTGTATAGTTGTCTACAGCCATACCACTGTCCAAACTAAGGCCATTGGGTAGTGTAATAATACCTGTAAGGTACAGATCACAGCACTGACTAAGAAAGTAATGAGAACTACAGGAATATACAAGTTGTTAACTGACATCTTTCTCCCCCCTCACCATATCTGCAACAGTAAATTAAATACACAACTCAGTCGGTATGTATACAATTAAATCTACTGTTGGGACATATATCCTATTGTTTGATAAATATTGAAATTTGTTTCTATGCATGTGCCATGTTGAAATACTCCCACATTGGCGACATGCTGCCATCAATGTACCTGCATGTTGTTGTAATGGCCACTGTGGTTCCATATATGCATGTGTTCTGTTTGCTATGCAACTGTTCCATATCTGGTGTTTTGGGTTAATGGGAATATTTATGTATGCTGTTATACCTAATCCTGGAATGTGTTGACTATTACTAACCCACATATGTTTTAAAATTGAAGCACCATAGCACGTTTGGGAAGGCCAGTCCCAGCAGACCCACCTCTCCTACCTCATCTGGCCAAGGCACTGAGCACCAGCACATCTGTGGCCCACCCTGGGACCTCCTTGTCCACTGGTCTTGCACTACCTTTGGGTGTAACTGCCTCAGGGTATGGGGCTCACCCCCCCTGAGAGCAGGCACGGACAGGATACTGTCACCCATCATAAGGTCCGGGGTCTGCTGCATAGTGAGCTCTGCATGGGGTTTGGAGATCTGCTATGCCAACTTGAGGGCCACGTGGTGCATCTAGAGAGTCAGCCTGCCCCTCCTACTCAGCTCCCAGCACACCCACCTTCGTGGCCATGAAGGGTGCAGTGGTGACTGCCCATGGGTGGGGACTTCAGTCCCACTGTTTCCACTAGAGGGCTCATGGGCTTTCAACTTCCAAACACCCCTCCCCATCCAAAGTGTTTACCCCCACATGTGTCATATACTACCCCTGTATGCTGTCTTGTCTGTTATCCTACCCAACCCTACCTCCCCAAATATACCTACTATCCCTCCCAACATCCCACTCTCACCTTAAAAAAAGGGCAATCTGTTCCAAAAAAAATCTCTAAAACCCATTTTGCT
>NC_056725.1:169832796-169936045 GCF_019279795.1 Protopterus annectens
AATAAAATATATTACAGTGACTACAATACAAGTCAGACATTGACACGCACTGACAGCATGCTGAACACACTGGGGCATACGTGGGGACTCAGAATAGCATCCTGCCTGAGCATCACACATCTCCGCAGCTGGCACACAGGCATATGTTCCGTCGGAACAGAGCACATGCCACACATGGCACACACATCCCCTGTGCCACACACTCACAGCCTGTAGGGCTACACAACACACCTACTACAGACGTGTCAGGTACCTGTCTTGTGTGCTGCACTGGGGTCCCACTCAACAGGCTGTATCTGGTGAAGGTCACAGTGATATGCCTCAGGGGCACTATGGTCCACCACAGAACACATGCATACAGGTCAGTCAGAGGCATGGACACATATGACTCACTCATTGACCATGCCAGTATGGCTGACCTGAGACATACCTCCCTGGACTACATGATAGGGAACATAGAATGGATCTCTCAGCATGTGGCGCAGGCCAGTATGAGCCTGATCTTGGTTGCCAACATACCCTCACCAGGTATGCTACCACTATATGTGGGAAGGGTGTTGTATGTCTACATTATGCTCAGTCTCCACTGTCATTCATAGGGTATCCACTGGCTGTCAACGTGTGCTTACATGCTAGGGAAGCCACAATGATGTGCAAGGGTCATCTTGCACGTGACACCCATGGCCCGATGTATAATGGCAAAGTTTCTTGGTACAGACATACTGCCTTATGCTGCAGGACATGATTTACATAGCCACCTCCGTGGGTATCACACAGGTTAGGACACTAACAGTGCTGCTACACAACAAAAGCAGTGTACACCAGAAGATGCATGCACCAGACACTGTCCTCAGCACAGTGAACTGCAATGTCTGTGCAGTACCAGATTCCTGATTCATGGCTCACAGGTGTTACCCATCACTGACAGGTTATGCCCCATACCATGCCTGTCGTCCCCTACACATGTAACACACATGGACAGGGGGGTGGTATCCCAGGGTACCACAGATACACACACCTCCAGGTTGTTGGCACAGCACAAAGCATCAGGGCCTAATCATGTGCAGCTAACAGTGTGTCGGACTGCCATCTGGTTCATGGCCTGGCACACACAACCCTCCCATACACAGGAAGACCACCTATCCTCCATAACAACACTGGCAATATGACAGTCTCAAGAACTGTGTTTATATGGCTGGACTGCATCCAGCCAAACATTGTGCATGAGCATTACTGTAGCTACAACACACTAGTTGAAGGGTTCACAGCATGTGGTCACTGAATTGCAGTGGAATGACATGTTACCACTACCACAACAGGTGGGAACATGCAGCACCTGTACATCGACTACATGTACACTATATGGCCCAGACCAGATGTGTATCCCCTGCTGTAGGTATTTCACCATATACACCCACACTGTATAGAGACATACCACGTGCAGACCCTGCACAGTAAGACGCAGTCATATTGGTATACATTGCAAATACCATTTATCCACTATAGGCATGTGTCAGACATGGTAACTACTGCAGGTCACAGGTATTTATGTGTATGTGTCACACACATACTTCATGTGTGCAATGCCATTGCTGGTTTAGGCAATGGCATGCATTGTTATGTACAAAGACCCACACAAGGTCATACTGTGTGACACAACCACACATGGCAGTTGTGGGTTACCAAAACATACCTATCTGTACTCTGACAATGGTAATAGACAGCAGAGCGCACTATTGGCATTACTAGCCAACTAGCCCTGTTTGGCTGTGCTGATAGTGTGGTGACATCCCCTGCGTTTACTGGGGGAATATGCAGCATCTGGTGTATTGTAGTATTTGCCAAAGGGATCTGTTCTCTCACACTTGCATTTACACACACCCTACTACCCCCACACTTGCAGGATTCATTCCCCTACCTAACTAAGTCATGACACATGAGAGAGACGCATTAGCAAAGCGCACTATTCGGATTACTAGATAGTTCCTCTTCTCTGGCTATACTTATAGGGTGCTGACAACATCAGTATTTTGAAAGGGTAATGTGCATCAGGTAGTGTGATCTCCTGACTGCCTAAACTAACATGTTTTTCATACGAAAATGCACACACACAAACTCCCCACATCCAAACACACACACATATCATTTACAGGTTTCAAACTCCTACCTAACTACATTACGACACTCGGGAGAGACGCATTAGCAGAGTGCGCTATTTGCATTACTGGGTGGCTTCCCTTCTCCTGCTGTACTTATAGGGTGCTGACATCATCTGTGTTTAGAAAGGGGTATATGCATCCTGTAGTGTGTTCTCCCAGTTGCCAAAAGGGACATTTCCCTCACACAAATTTGCACACACACTAACCCCCCTCATCCAAACACACACACTTGCCATTTATAGGATTCAAACCACTACCTAACTATGTTATGACACTCGAGATGGACGCATTAGCAGAGCGCGCTATTCACATTACTGGAAGACTTCCTTTCTCCTGCTGTACTTATAGGGTGCTGACATCATCTGTGTTTAGAAAGGAGAATGTGCATCCTGTAGTGTGTTCTCCCAGTTGCCAAAAGGGACATTTCCCTCACACACACTAACCCCCCTCATCCAAACTTGCCATTTGCAGGATTTAAACCCCTACCTTACTATGTTATGACACTCGAGACGGACACATTAGCAGAGCACGCTATTCGCATTACTGGGAGGTTTGCCTTCTCCTGCTGTACTTATAGGGTGCTGACATCATCTGTGTTTAGAAAGGGGAATGTGCATCCTGTAGTGTATTCTCCTAGTTGGCAAAAGGGATACTTCTTTCAAACAGTCTTGAACACACACTAACCCCATCCACACACACTGAGCATGTACAGGATTCAAACCCCTACCCAATTATGTTATGACACTCTAGACGGACGCATTAGCGGAGCGCGCTATTCACATTACTGGGTGGTTTCCCTTCTCCTGCTGTACTTATAGGGTGCTGACATCATCAGTGTTTAGAAAGGTGAATGTGCATCCTGTAGTGCATTCTCCTAGTTGGCAAAAGAGATACTTCTTTCAAACAGTCTTGAACACACACTAACCTCCTCCACACACACTGAGCATATACAGAATTCAAACCCCTACCTAACTATGTTATGACACTCGAGACGGACGCATTAGCGGAGCGCGCTATTCGCATTACTGGGAGGTTTTCCTTCTCCTGCTGTACTTATAGGGTGCTGACATCATCAGTGTTTAGAAAGGGGAATGTGCATCCTGTAGTGTGTTTTCCCAGTTGCCAAAAGGGACATTTCCCTCTCACAGCCTTTCACACACACACACACACACTGAGCATTTGCAGGATTCGAACCCCTACCTAACTACATTATGACACTTGAGGGAGATGCATTAGCAGAGCACACTATCTGAATTATTGGGTATCTGTTCTGCACCTGTAGTATTTATAGGGTGCTGACATCTTTATTTCTACAGAGGTATGTTGATGTAGTACTACCTGTCAGGTGGGGGATAGCATATATATGCATTTGCAGCCACCTACGTCAGGGTCAGATATGCACATTGCACTGGCAGGTTATGTTCTATACCATGCTTTGGGACCACAGGACCTGTAACACACAACACAACCAGTCCAGAACACCACACCCACATCCAGGACACACACTTAGCTTCCCTGGGAACAGTGCCAGGATATGCAGGTGTTCACATACAACATTCCAGTTGTTAACATCAGGTACAGGCATATTGTGTGTGAGAACTACTCAGGCCTCTGCCACTTTACCCTACAGCCACTACAATTTGTGGGTCCATGTGCTATGGCAGAACCACACACCACAGCCACATGGGGAATACATATTGCACCTGTCCATCTGCAACGTGGGTACTCACTGTTCCACACCAGAGGTAGACCACCATTGTTGATATCTGACCATACCCACCTTTCCCTGGACATCCATATCCCATCTCCACCCCAGGCAAGGTTGTCACTGCACACAAACTGTATTTAGCACAAGCAGACTCTACACTTGTGTAGACTGGGGTGGACGACTTCAGAGGACCCATGCTGGAGGACTATACTGGCCACTCAGCATAATCCTTGACAATTGCATTCTATGAGCATGTGTATGGTTTGCATTGGTCATGCTATCCCACATATACCCATGACTGCTCCACAACAAGACACCTGTCAGCTGTACACCAGCCATATATGCGCGGTACAACAGACAGAGTGACCTAATACATTGCAGAGCTGTAGCTCACAGAGGGAGGACATCTGTGAACAGTTCCGCATGGCACTTCATTCACACATACTCATTACAACACAGTGTTGACAGTGGAATCGTCCAGAGAATGCAGATAGGGCTCCCTCAGTCTGTTATTGACGGACACCTACTGTCAGAGATCCTCAGCAACCCTCTCACAGCACACACCGACAACATGGCTGTGGCTTAGCACATTCAATCCCTGGGACCTCCACGGTGCCCCTGCTTGACAGAGGCACAGCTCACTAGCCTCACATGTTGCCTTCTGTGACCTACTTTACAGTGGCACAGTAGCCTACTATCCTGGGGATGCAGATGCCAAGCACACTCTGGCTGAGCTGTCATTCCCTAGGGCAACAAGCCTAGTATTGACCTCTACACCCATATGTTCAATTGTCGGATGCACAATATTTGTTGTGCTGTTCTACTGTTTGCAGGTCTTTATTGCCATAGCATTCCCTGTTCCTATGACCAACTTGTGTATCTGTGGAAGATGTTTGCATATGACGGCGATCCACTATATCACTTATGTCTGTGTAGTCATTTACTGTGTGCACTGGGCTGATTGCTGTGTTGTGGTTGGTTCCTGGACTGACATGTACAAATACCAGATATGTGTGGCCAACTGCAAAACGGAGATATGGCCAAAGTGTGTGAGCATGCCCAGTTCAGCCTTTCCATGGCATGTTGTCTGACATATGCCTCATTTATCAAAGTGTGCGAGCATGCCCAGTGTGAGCTTTCCATATGTTGCACTCTGAAGTCCACCACATATTTGGGTGTGTGTGAACTTCAACAATATCTCACATTTATGGTTGTGTGTTGGGTGTCATGTTGTGTACTAACTGGCCAACTGCTTCGTGTCTGCCACAACAGGGATTATACTGTGCCTGCAGGGATTGCAAGGGATACTTTGCAGACAGTTCTCAACATACTTTCATAATGACCTAACACTGCAGTACCGTATAGTGTACTGGTTCAGTACTTTCACTGTGGTGGACAGTATCCTGGGCTTTAGTCCTATGACTGCTTGACATCTTCATAGTGAACACAACAGACTGTGTAGGGGCCAGTTGTACACATATGACCATGTTGCAATATGTTCAGATATGGACTACCTACACCAGGCTCGTCCAACATTGCTAGTGTATTCCACAACATGGGTGGACATTGGCAAACACTAGCGATATTCCCTAGGCCATTTCTGATGCTAGTCACAGGGTGTGTTTGTCCTTCGACACACATTGTAACTGGAGTTTGCCATGACATATGTCATGGTTAGTATACTGTGCCTCCGTCTACCTCTGACATAACAGTGATACCCAGGGTTAGCCTACCATCTCCCATACACTCATCAGGATTCCTCTTGAGGGGTGTCGATATGTGGCTCTCTGGCTGACCTGTACCAGGAGTTTACTGAAGAGTGGGGTTGCCTTCTGTGTTATGGATCATTCTGTACAGCTTGTTCTATGTATGTCAGTGCTGGGGTTCAGGTCTCTCATGTGCATAGCTCACTGCCATTCAGATTGTACAAGGTGCAACATGTTCATTCATTCCAGGTTGGACATAGCTTCATACATCAGGCACAGCTTTCCTGTAGCTGGGAAGGATGGCGGTGTGTGGGGCTGCAGTTTGTTTACTCAAGCAACACATGGCATCTGTTCATGCTCTTTGCTACCCCTGGTGGGGTACTGTTGTGGACTTTACAGTTGATGGAGGTGTCTGCTGCGGTATATCCCACAGGGGCTATTGTAGTCAGTTGTGACGCTGATGGAGGATGGCTGCAGAGCCACAGTGAGTTCCCCTTATCTACATCTGCCAACCTTCATGTTTGGGTGGGTATATGGTACATGTTTCTGTGAACACTACAGCCACATGTTTGTCCAGTGCAGGATATTTATCACCTTTTGTACCCAGGTCTCACATTACATGTTAGGTACCTCATGGGTTAACACCTGTGTGGTAATTTGTGGGCACTTACTGTATATCCACGGTGGTTGTCTATACACATTTCTGCAATTAGCTTGCTGACATAGCTATGGCTACAGTTGTCTGTTTGTAGGTGGCCCTTTTGCGGGTTGCTTGTGTCAGCTGGGGGTCGGATATGGTGGGCTGTTTGTACTCCTCTGCATACATGTTCAGTCACAGTCCTTCCATGTTGGCCCTATATACAGAACGGGGGTGGGGGGGCCAAGATCAGGCCTTGTGGGATGCCACTCATATCCGCTTTGTAGTCTGACATGGATGGGCATGTCTGACCATGTCAGTTCTGTCCTCGGTCTGGTTTGCAACCCCTCTACTGACATAGGGGTATATATTTAAGCTGCTGACCATATCCATACTGAACTCATACAGTATTGTCTAGAAGCATGTGCACGGTCCAGCTACACTGTGTGGACCACATTGCCCTCATCAATGACCTTAATGACTGCTTCAAATGGGTCAGACATGTTTAGGGGCAGGTTCTGCAGTTACAACAGCCACACTGTGTAGGGTCCAGTATCAGTAGGTCCACAATAGCCTTATGTCTGCGGTACATACTGATCCTTTCCATAGCTGTGCAGAACAAGCTTGTCAGGATCCTGGGGTGGTAGTTTGGAGTATCCATTCAGGCAACACCTTTGTTGTGATGGACCACTGTTGTTGTACACTGGTCTTTGGGTACATATCCTGTGGTAAGGCTGACATTAGGCAGTAGTGTGATTTGGCATTCCATTATTCTTGGAGTCCATGTTGGCCTCAGCACAGGACGCCATCACATACCTTTGCTGCTGTGTGTTCTGCTTTGCAGATGATGGCTGTTACCTCAGCATCTGCAATGTCAGGGGACCATCAGTCTGCTGGGATAGGTATTTTGCACTCGGGGGGGGGGGGGTTTGCACTACACCTGACAGGTTGTATGTTAGCAATATGTGTGTGTGTTTGATATGTTGTTTGTAATATCTGTGTGATTCGGAGCATATCTGTGGATGCCCAACATGGTTCCTACCATCAGTTGGGTAAGCCTTGTGATTATCCTTAGTGTCCTGTACGTTTTGTATCTTCATAGGTTCATGGGTTCATACTAGGCTATACACCCTAGGCCATTAGTAAGCCCAGCCAGAGTGTGTGTGTCTTTCGCCACCCCTTGCTATGTTCAATTATGGCCATTTATGAAGTTCTTCACTGTGCCTCTGTCTGGTCGTGACACAGTGAGGACCCCCAGTATACATGTACGGTCATCCATCCACTTGGCAATATTCCTGTTGAGGGGTGTCAGTGAGGGGTCTGCCTACCATGGATTGGGATCCTGTTTCTGGGTGTGGGGAGCCTCTGGGTTATGTATCTGTCCCTCCAGCACATCTTATTTCATTATGTGTTGAGGCTGACATCTGTGACTCTCACAGCTCCAATGGCTTTGATTTCCTGTGGTGTAGCATGTCCATTACTCCTGTGTTGGACATGGCCTTGTACAACAGACATACAATGCCTCTGTGTAGGCAGTGTGTGACTGCAGTCAGCTGGGGTGTCTACAGCCAGGCAGCATATGACATATATTTCACACCCTTTATCCTGTTGGTGGAGTAACTATGAGGTCTTCAGAACCACTGCAGGTGTCACATACGGTAAATCCCATATGAGTCATTGTACTAGATTATGGGTCTGATAAGGGAACAGTACAGCGGCACAGTGACCTCTGTTGATGTTGATGTGAATCCTTTCATGATACGGTGTCCAGTATCGACAATCTTCATAGCCACATTGGCATTGTGGGTGTCACATGACAGATTAATGTCGACCTGTGTCCCTAGGTCCCTGATTACTCCTTGCATACATAATGGTTTGACACCTATGTGGTAATTTGTGTGTACCTTGTCTGGTATTTGGTGGGACATTCATACTGTCCAGTGTCTTCGGATGTCTGGGTGGAGTTCTTGTGTGTGAGAGTGTGGTCTGTCGCATGCTACAGACTGTACAGCAGTTTTGACTACAGTTATGTGCACATGGGTGGTCTCCGCTGCTTTGTGCATTGTCAGTTACCTGGCAATAGGGGTGTCTGTGCTGCATATGGATACTCCCCCTCCTTTGATGTTTTGGTGCAGGTGTTGGGGCCATAACACATGATATGTGGTATAACCTAGTAGTGCTGGTGTGCTATCACTAGGCTTGCAGCAGGCTTCTGTCACTGCACAGACATCAATGTTCTCCACAATGGGAAGTGCCTCAGGGGCATGCATATTGCAGTTTACACATCTGGCATTGGTCAGCATTACCCTTATGTTTCCTACCACTTATGTTTTCTAGGGTGGTGGGTAGTCTTTTTGGCCTTGCCTACATACGGCTCTATGGAGGCGGCAAAGGCCTTATCTAGTATCCAGACGCACACGGGTAACAGCTGCAAGTCATCCCTGGAACAGCAGCATGGCTTGTCATGCTTGACATCTCAAGCAGACACACATTAGACCCTCTTGGACTGACAGCTGTAACTGTGCCAGCTGTTAAACATGAGCATTCTGTGTTTGTACTGTGGCATCATTCTTGGTGAGGGTTGGATGCTGCACACAGCCAGTGTCATACCGCCCTGGGGTACATACTCAGAGGGACCATCCATGTCTCTTTTGATGTTGACCAGGGAGGTACATCTCAGGTAATTCACACCAGCATGGACATTGAGTGCATCATATTTCTGCTTGCTTTGGGGTGACCTGCGTACTTGTGTTATGTGGCATTTTGTGGCAGCCTACAGGCAGCTTACTCTACCCTTTCCCTTGTTCAGTCTGGTGAGTGGGACAGCAGTGTGTCTGCCTATACAGACACCTATTACGACTGTATCAGACATGTTGTTTCTCCTTCTGGCCTGTGACTGTTTGGCACACCAGCTTTAGGTACTATTCATTGCATGTGCTATGTTTGAAGGTTGTGGTTGCTTGTGATCTGCTTTGGAGGCTTCTGTTGGTGTGGTGTGTTTGTAATTAAGGCCTCCAGGAATATTTGTCTGTGTTTATGTGTTTGGTTTACAGTTGTGGTAGGTCTATGTGGGACTGGGTTTGTGGTGTATGTGGTTACCTTCTCCTCCTGACTAGTTTTGACAGTACTGAGTTGGTGGAGCTCAACCTCTGGTTTGGATACATGGATGCATCTATCACATATATTTGTATTTATTGGGGGAGTGTTGTGGTTGTCTGTGTACTTGGGACTGGTGTCACATTGCCTCTGGCTTCACAGATTCTACTTGTTGTGGCTGGGCTTAGTGGATTGTATGTGTGGACATATGTTATTGCCATACTACTGGTCAGTGATTACTTCCCTTTTTATGTTTGCTCTATCATGTGGTAGCTTCCTCATTCTCTTGCATGGTTTGATAATGGCTGGAGTCCAGCATGCCAGATGCCTGCGTGTATGGCATTGTGTGTTGTTGTTATTTGTGACTGCATACTCCGAAGCATTCCTGGCTGTGTTCATGGAATGCCTGTATAACATGTTCTGTGGTGTGTCCCATATTCCGCACTTGCACAGGGACTTTTGTGGATTCAACATCGGTTTTGAGGGCTGCAACCTATGCTTTACACATGTTTTTCACTGTGGTATTCTGGCCAGGGACTGGGGTCAGGATGTGTATATCCAGTGTGATTACTCTATGGTCTGGTCTTAGCAGTGAGGGGTACACTTCTCATCTTGCCATCCAGTACACATGTTGCTGATTATCACATCCAGTATGCTTACCCCTCTTGTGGGAGTGGTACATTGTTCCTGTGCATTTTGGTTTATGGAATCTGGGTAATTTTCTCCTACTGTGTTGGTGCTAGTATAATGCTCCCGGTGTATGTCTGGGTATTTTCAGTCAAGCAATATAATGTGGTTTGGGGGGCTTGATATATTCATGTATTCCGACATAGGCCAGGTGCAGTTCCTGGTATTAGGACAGTAGTCTGCAGCAGGCTATATACTGGGAGGCGGTTTTAGCCATTAGTATTTGACCATGGCTAATCCATGCTGCTTCTTGTTGTGGTACCAACATGGGGGTGTGGTTATCCTTGCCATTTCTTGCTAGTCACCCTCCTTTTGTAGCTTGTTCCATGTTTTGCGGCTGTACAGCACAGTATGAGGTGTGACCTGGTACTGTTAGGGTGCTGATGTGAGCCTTGACCCAGTTCTCTATTACAGGACTGGTATCTACATTCTCCATACTGTGTGCATTTACACTGCACACATCTTGCTGTTTATACATCTGTCATTGGGTAGCATTACATCTAGGTTCCTATCCCTTGTAGAACCTATGAAGGTGGGTTTGTGTTTTGAGACTTACCTATTCAGGGCATGCTGTGGGTACTGACAGCCTTTGCCAGTATCCATGGGGCATGGCATGATAGGTGCACGCCACCCCTAGCAGGTGGTGCATCATGTCATGCTCCGCATGTCTTCCCAGCCTGAAACACATTGGCTCCCTTTTGACTAACTGCATTACTTCAGCCAGTTATTGCACTTGATCATCCCATCGTCATTTTGTGGCTTCATGCTTGGTGAGGGTGGATGTTAGTCAGGGTGCTCAGGTGTGCATATAGTACATGGTGTTACATTACTTAACACATAGCATTCATGCCTCAGGTGGTGCTGCAGGGCTGCCTCTGTCGGATGCGCATATTATACTTCCCTGTACATGTTTGTGAGCAGGTCATGTCATTTTAGGCATCCATGTTATTATTTGAGTGAGTCAGAGGGGGTATCATTCCCAGGGTTCCTACTGAGCCAGTGTATGTGCTATGCGTTGCCTCTTTGCCAAGGCCAGGGCATACTGGGCAAGCCTCCTTCTGCCTACTGGGGCAGGCTCAGGTTGTTCCTCCTCCGAGTCACGCTCTGCCTGTGATGGCCTTGGCAATGGTGGGGGGATGTTTGGCCCGGCCCTATGCTGGTCCTGCTGCAGCTGTTTTCGCAAGATCATATTATGTAGCATAGCACATACCATGACAATTTGGGTACATGTAGTTGGTGTGTACTGCAAGGCTCCACCAGATGTGTCCAGACACCGGAACCGTGACTTGAGCAGCCCAAACACACGCTCTATTACATTACGTGTTTGTGCGTGTGCCTCATTATGGTGTTCCTGTTCAGGTGTGTGTGCGTTTCTGATGGGTGTCATCAGCCATGGCTCCAGTGCATAACCTGCATCCCCCACTAGGTGTCCATGTGGGATGTCCCCATTGGCAAATGTCTGGTACAGCTGCGTCAAATGCCAGATGTGGGAATCGTGGTAACTCCCAGGGCAGCCAGCACACACATTCATTATTATGCCCTGGGCATCACACATGACCTGACAGTTGATGGAGGGGAAGCCCTTGCGGTTAATGTAGGCCCTACCCCGCTCATCGGCTGGTGCTTTGATGCATATGTGCGTGCAGTCTATTGCACCCAGTACCTCAGGGTATTCCGCTATTTGCTGGAAGAGACGCATATTGCTGGCCAATACCTCACGGGCATTGGGGAAATATACATGATCACCGACATGTGCTGACATGGCATCCAGGAACTGGTGCAGTACCCTGGAGGCTGATGCCTGTGATATCCCCATCATATCGCCAGTTGGTCTCTGGAAGATACCTGTTGCTAGTATTCTTAGGCCAACACATACCTTGGTTTCCACTGGGATGGGTTCCCCTCTGTTGGTTCTGTGTGTGAGGCATGGCCTGCACAGCTGAACAATTTGCTGCAGGAGCTCTCTGTCCACTCTATAGCGCTCTACTATCTCCAGCTCATGTAACCCATGGTAGGTGACCCTGGGCCTGTACACTCTTCTCCATCTCCTCACTGTGGGTTGTCTGGCACCATCTGCATTGTCACCACCCTCAGCAAGTCGCCTATGTCTCATTATGACAGCTATGGCAGCCCCTAACATTTCTGCTCTGAGTTCAGCTTTTTCAGTTTTCACTTCTATTAGCTTACTCCTGTCTTGCAGTGTCTCTTAAGGGAAACATCCTGCACTACTGTTTGCAGAGTTTTAAGTGCTGGGCTGGGCTACTATTCTGCCTGTGTAATTGCCTGCTTCTAATTGTTTTCACCTGCTAGCTTCAGCAGTTATCCCTGCTAGCTTCCTATTAATTCTGTTGCTTCCTTTTTCCTCTCTGTTTCCTCAGGGGGCAGCAATGTGCATACTATCAGAAACACGCTCACAGTGGCTTACACGCGTGCACATGTGCTTACACAGTTCAGAATCTACTTATTCGGGTTAAAACGCATGTACACCCGCGCAAACACTGTTACACGTCTGCCAACAGCCTGCAACATACTCAGCCTGCCCTACACGCGTGCACACCCACGCAAACAGTGTTAAACATCTCCCAACACGCTCCCACATGCTCAGTCTGCCTTACACGCGCTCACACTGCCCTACTCGCGCTTCATGGCACGCACACGTGCGCATGCACGCCCAGCAAGAAACTTTGGTATAAGTAACAGTGTACACCTTCCATTTCTTGACTTTCCATGACTTATCTAGTGGCACACCTCTTTCCATGATCTGTGCCTGTCATCTGTCATGTTACACTGGCCTCCAATGAACTGCATTTCTTTCTACCATTCCCCCCTGTGATGTCACCTATCTCCTACTCTGTTCCTCCCCCTTATGTATCTCTTACACTACTCAGACTGTGCTCATTTGCTATGTGACTGTGAGATTCAGTATCCGAACCCTCATTTACATGAGATTGTCTACTAATGCTTAGTTACATGTCTTAGACTCAGCTTCCCCCCTTAGCAACCACTACACGGTGGCCATGTTGTTTTTGGTCTGCTGGTCCCTGCATTGTCATTCCATGTATTGCATGAAACCCACATTTGTGGGTTTATAACCTTCATTTTCATGTTTTATACAGTGTAGCCCGTTTGCGCGGGGCTGCGCTGGGTTTAAACATTGGCAATCGCCAAAAAAAAAAATTATATTTTTATTATTTTGGCATCGGGTTATATTGCCAATGGCCACAAATTTGGCCATTGGCATGCTGCCTGAGTCATATGCACCCTTTTTTTGGAGCTGACATGGCTCCGTTGTGGAATTTGCAGAAACGTACTCAGTTGTCAACTGAGTACATTTCTGCAGCTAAAACGTCTCTTACACGGACTGGTTTCTGCTTCGTGGATCACTAATATACCTCATTTGCATACCTTTCGGATGCAAGTGAGGTATTTAGCATGTCCACGCCCAGTCCGTGTAAGAGACGTTTTAGCTTGTCTCTTACACGGAGTTTAGGGCTGTTCCTGGATCGCGAGGCTTGCATGGAGTGTTGCACGTCTCTTACACTCCGTGCAAGCCTTCGTGAATCCTGCCCATAGTCTGACTATAAAAATGCTGGTATAACCCTATCTATAAATCACAAAATTAAATAGCTTTCTTCCCAATCTTCCTACCTTTCAACAGGGGTTTCAGAGATACATAATCACTCAGCCCAGGTAGTTTATGGGCTGCTAACATAAAAATCCATCTCAACTCCCTTTGTTCAGTTCTATTATTTAAATCTCCCATCCTAATGGTTTCAGTGACAGTGTCAATAATAAAAAAGTAAAAATAGTGATTCTCCCCTTGTTGTAACATGATTTATAGATAGGGTTATACCAGCATTTTTATAGTTAGACTATGTTTAGACAACATATAATATAATATAGTATAGTATACATTAGATGTTTTTTCTTTATTTATACATACATTATTTTTGAATATTAGGAAGAAAGCTGTTTCATTAGTGATTTACAGATAGGGTAGTGTTAGTATGTTAGATAGTATAGCAGGTTATTTATTTTTATTTTTATATATTTTTATATATATAGTATTTTATGTATGTTCTTTGTATGTTTCTTTTACATTATATTATATGCTGTTTTTTATATATTGCCTTGAATGAAATTTTGTGTTTTTTGAGTGTATTTGCATTTTGAATGTACTTGTTCTTTTAATTCATTTAATTAATTAATTGGTCATAGCCATGTAACACAGGATTCAAGGATTTTAAAGTTTGGGATGAAGTTTTGTTGTAATCTTTGGTCTGAGGAAGCAACCAGGGCTGGTTGTGAAAGCACTTACCTACAATAAAGAACATTGAATTTATACTGGATTTTACAGTAGTTTTTTGCTCCTTCCATGTGGTTTTAGCAGTGCGGTGGTGGTGGTGCTGCGGTAGCATTGTCGCCTAATAGTAAGACGCTGTGCGGTTCGACTCTCAGCTAGAGCGTCTTCTGCATGGAGACATGCGTGAATGGGCGTACCTTCGTTGAAGGTTGTGCATCAGGGCTGTCAACTCAGCACATAAAAATCAGCTGCCAATCATTAGCAGACCGGAGTTCTGTTGTGGCAACCCCTAACCGGGAAAAGCCAAAAGACACAACAAAAAAGTGTGGTATTAGGAGTTTACGTTTTTTCTGGACAATCTTTCTGCAGTTTTTCCACTGAATACATAGGGGGCTGTTTCAAAATTTACATTTTATCTTTAAAAATACACTCTGCTTGTATTGCATTTCTTCTTTAAGGACACACGCATGTTGAACTTAGCCCTTTACTCCCACTGTAGTGTGATCTCAGAGTTGGTATATTTAATTAGGGGGGTGTGGTGGTGCAAAGCCCCCACATGGGTGGATTCAATTTGCTTTGGTGTTAATTTATTTCATAGTGTGGCAAAGTGGTTACTTACTTGGAGTTTCAGTCAGTGTTCCAGGAAGTTGTTGAAATGTGGTTGCCGGTGAGGTTATCTTGGCATTATGAATGTCGGTCAAGTGGTATTTCGGTTATCTAAAGTAGACCCATGTAGATATATCTGTGTGCATACAGGCTGTATTAGGTCATAACTCTATCATGACTGACTGTTCCAAACCTGATGCTGTCAGCAAATGTTCTGACCTTATAATTTACCTCAAGCACAATATCCAATAAAATTTTTTGAGCAGAGCCAGTTCCAGTATCAAATTAGGTGGCATCCCTTTAATCACTTTATTTCCTGTTTGGCAATTTCCACAGCAAATATGCCAAATGTTACATTCTAATTTCACAGTTACAGTCTCTGTTAAGTTATTTCTACTTCTCTGTTACCCTTGGTTCTGTAAGACATTTGTGTATTTTAGCTAGCACTATGGCATGGTCCTGGAGAAGAACAAGAGAAATGTTACAGAACAAAAAGCAATATACTAAGCTAAAAACAACAGAGCTGATAATACACAAATATGACTACATGCATAAAAAAGTTCTACCAGCTCTGACTGCACAAAATTAAAAATGCTAGGTTATAATAGCAACTGCTTTTATTTCACTGAAGCTTAAGGTTGAGAAGCTGTACACTGATCTAATCTGCAGTCTTATTTGAAAAAAAAAAAAATATGTGTGTAATGCCCCAGTTAGGGATCATAGGTTGGTTAGCTTATTCAGGCTGAAACCCTGTACCTTGATTACAGGACCTGAGAACCCAAATCCTCTACACTAACTACCAAACTATCAACAGGTGCTTTTCAAGGATTGTTGAGCTTTACTTCATTTGCAAAGAATGTTGAGTTTCACTGCATTTTCAAGGAATGTTGTGTTTCAACAGAAGAGAAGTTTAGTGTTGTTCACGCCAAGTCTGTCTTTAACGTGTAATCATTTTGTTTAGAAAATGGCACCATCATCAATGTTTGTGCTATAAATTATCAAAGCGGTGTTAACAAAGCAATTAGCATACTTGCCTTTGGTACAGAAAGCTATGGATTCTATTCTCACCCCATGTAGACAGAGTACGGATATTCCTGTGCTCTTTAAGGGAGTATGGGGGTGTTGCACTCCTGACTGTTTCTTCCTTTGGATGAGATGCCTAGTAACTATGAATCTGTTGATGGTTTGACAGCCATTCCCTACTGTAATATTACCAGCTTATGATTTTGTGTTTCATGTAACATGCACAATTTATTCTTCAAGGGCAGCACACTGAATTTGTACTTGAAACACTGAAGTGTAAAGTTGTTTTCCAGCAGCATCCTTTTCATTAGTTAAATATCTCTTAATGTGGAATTATTCAGATGACTTATACTTCTGCAGAAATTGTGCATATTTGATGGACTTTAATGACAGAAGTTTCAGAGCCTATTGTAGTTGAAATGTTCTGTAATGGGTAGTTATGTCATTATTGGTTAATATGTCTTGTTTCAATGCTTATTGGAAAAATGTTCAAACCTACAAATTTAAAACACACTCTGTCAAATAGTGCTGTTTTATACAAGGAATATAATTTAATACAATCAGAATGGTGTATCAAAGAACACATGCATGTACACGTAGCCCAAGAAATGTTTGTAAGGGGCCTATGGTTTCAAAATAGCCCAAAGGTAAGCTTAATCTACCACTGGCCAGATGCAGTTTATTTGAATGTGATTTTCAATGCCATTTTAGAGAATGTGAGTTTCAAGGGCAAAGAAGCTTACTGTTCATGCTAAGTCTGTTTTTATTATGAAACTGTATTGTTTTGTTTGGCAAATGGCTATCATTGTATGTGCTATAAAATTGAAATAAAAGTTTTAGATGTCTCTAATCATAGTATAAATAAGAAAAATGGTATGCATACTGACAGGTTTGACCTCTGTTTGTGGTAACTGGGAGAAATAGCCAAATAATGGGACATCTGAATGGCTGGGACTGGTGCTGTGGAGGGGGCCTGCTGAGGGGGGTCCTGATCTATTACCATGATCCAAATCTTCAAATGATGTCTGGTATGTGCCGATCCCTGGTAGTGTTTTTTTTTCACAATCTGAAGCAACTGCACAGAATAAATTCCAACATTTGTACTAGTTAGAGTTCCTATATAGTGGTCAGTTCTATATTCTTGTATGACTAGTTTAAAATGCACTGTCAAATCTGCATTATATCATGATTTGACAAAAAGTAATTTCTGCTGGTATACGGATGAACTGGTGGGCTCTGGTGATCAATATGCTTGTGTAGCTAGCATGTTGAGTCACTGGTACATTGATATGGGTGCGTGGATGGTATAAGGGGGGTCATGTAGAAGAAGTTGCCAAGTTCTGATCGATATAGAAGAAATGTCCAACCAAGACAATATCAAGGAGTCCCCTCTAATAAAGCAGCTGTTATGGTAAGACTATATCTGTTATTTACCTGTCTAAGTATCTTTTCAGGCTAAGTGCTAGGATCACTTATTTCTGGTCTATTTCTGTCAGCTATAAGCATGATGGGGAGATATGGATACGAAAATACTGGCAGAAGTAAACTGGATGATAAAATTAACTCTGCTATGAAAGCAGAATCACGTGCTTAAGTAGAAGCAATACACTGCAACAAAAGCAGTCTTGCTGTCGGTGCCACTAAGTGTAATACTGCAAAATTCCATATATACTTTGATTACAAAAGTAATAGGTAGACACGAAAAGCAGGGATGAAGTGAAAAATGACAGAATCACTGCAGGTAATATTAGGTTTTAATTAGTTTGTAACATCCAGATGCAAAATATGTCAGACTCAGAAGTATATCTAGCAGATCATGGGATAAGACTATACTTCTATGTATCTTTCATCTGGCTAGTTATAGAATATAATGCTGCATTCTGCAGTCTGAAAGCAAACCATTTCACTCAGTTTAAGTGTAGAGGCTCTTAATGAAATCAGAGCATATGAAAAAAAAATATGAACTTCGATGATTGACTACAGAAGCTATTTTTGCTGTCTACTTTAAGGGGACTTGTGTTTGGTACATAAAGCCAAGTTAGACTTGAATCTGTTTTAAAACTTGGATTTAAAATGTGCAGCGAGAGACTCTACACAAGATTCTCTGCCCTACTGCTTAAAGTTTATATAAATAGATGAACAAAGAGGATGCATTGATTAACAAGGAACTACAAATTCATGTAATAAATTACTACTCACAGTGAGGTTAAGCACCTCCTGAACAGCATTTGAAAACAAGACTGACAGAAGTTCATAAGTATAAGTAATAAATACCAATGTGGGATAATAGCAGTCAAGCTTCTAAAAGGCCAATAGGCTGTTACCTTAACAGCATGACCCATGAACCTATTAAGTCAGCATCATGTTGTAGAAGGATAAATCACTTACTACTGCCCAGGCAAACTGGGTATGATTAACATATTGGACATCTGAGGGACTGGCAAAGTGGATGGGCGAGTTCATTCTGAGGATTGGTGCATGTGTGTGGGCACACAAAGCTGATGGAGCTTCTTAACAAAGGTGCATTGTTTTCTTACGACATCTCAATCTTTACTTAAGAATTAAACAAAGGAGGATATGAAATGGGTATATAAGGTACTATGAGGGAAATGTGATATGATAACACTGGAAAGGAATTACAGGGCAACTTGGATGGGTATAAATAGCAGATGAAGGAACACAATCTAAACATGACACGATAAATTACTTTTTCTTGGAGAGGTAGACTGACAAGGGGATCCTGTAGATCCATCGATATTACTTTAATCAAGTAATGTCTGACTGATGGGTAAAGAGTGAAATGAGTTATGCCGACAGTGGAGTTTTCTTTTTCTCCACTGTTGTGTGACCTTGGAGAAGGCATAACCCCACATTGGGGGTGCTGGGGGGGCTTGCCCCATTGCAAAAATACTTACCTCTGAGTTTTGGCAAAACCTGTTTCATTCCTTTCTCCTGGACTGGACAGCAGTTAATTAAAGTGGGTTGACAACATGTATCAGCTGACAGGTAGAATACAACACTGTAATATTCTGTGTATATATATATATATATATATATATATATATATATATATATATATATATATATATATATAGAGAGAGAGAGAGAGAGAGAGAGTTGACTTTGAAATCAGCTTTCATATGTGAATACAGTGGTCAGGCTGGGAAGGCTCATTTGTCATCAGATGTAGAACAAAAAGGGGAAAGGTCACAACATCATCTGATGGCCACCAAAGTATGGTAACAATTGGGAACATTTTTATGATTAGCTGGCTCACATGCTTGAAATAAAATGCAGATGATGGGGCTTGATGCCTGCAAGGTTACGAGAGACAGTAGGCATTGTTATCCCAGTCTTAATGGTGCACATTCAAATGTTTATAAGTAACTAGATTAGGAGGCAGTTTATGAGCAGAGTGAGCAGAGTAATGATCTTTATAGTACTGTATTTCATTAACAGTTTCAGGCCTTCTCAAAATGACTTAGGAGTTTTCACATTTGCATTCAATAAACTTATAAAGTTGCATATATTTCTTTTCAAATGACAGGAGTACATTTATTTTTTAGTCCATGCAATAAATGTAAAGACTTAAATGACTTAGCTTTGTGATTGCTTTTCTATGTCTCACCCCTGCTAAGAAATCCTTATTTTAATCTTAGGGTGTAAACTGTGGATGTAAATAACTTTAGAGCCTGAATTAGCAAATTTATCTTAGATTAGAAGAGCTGAACTGTGCAATTCAGAATTTGGACACCAGTATTCATTTGTTACAAAACCATGATTTATTTAATATATTACTGAATATAAATAGGAAGCCAGATAAATAGAGCCCTCTGGGTAACCATTTGAAATATCAGAACCTACTAGAACAAGTCCTGAAATGTGGAGACTGAATAGTTGAAAGAACAGTACTAAGTTTGAGATGCCATTTCTCAGAATATTCCCTTTTTTCCAAGGTATGGTGATGTCAGAGTTTGTATATATAAGTTGGGAGGGTGAGGATGCAGTGTGGGGGGCTTCCTCCCCTGCAAAAAAAAAAAGTTTAAAGGACAAGAGTGGTTTTCGAAATTCCCTCTTCTCCTGTGTTTTCGGTCTTTTTTTTCCAGCTTGTCAGCACTCGGCATTTTGAATGCTGACATTTCAGTAGGGTGCCATTGACTGGCAGCTTCTTAATAATGTTAAAACAAAGAACTACGCCAACATTGTTCTAGAGTTAGAACAACTAGGTGTTTTAAAAGCACTCTGAAACTGTTCTAAGAAGGGTTTGTTTCTTGTTAAATTTGCACTAGTAAAAGAAAAACATGAGAATGTCTTAAAAAGTATTAATTGATTTAGTGTTAGTTGGAGAATGGCTCTGGAAGTGTTTGGGGCCTGTTGAATATCCTAAAATAATATATCCACTGTCTGTCCTCCTCTACTTGTTAAAATAGTAGCGAAAGAAGTGGATGGTGGATGGAATGAGTAATAGGTACGATTTAATTAGGTGTTCGGGAAGGAATTGCATTCACGATGGGAGGGGATGGAAATCAGTATCAAGGGATGGGAGTTGTAACTGTGTTTTAAAGTCAGTAATGATATCATATATAGTAAATATAATATAATATAAAAATAATGATATCAGTTTAACTTAGGGCTTATAACCTTTTCATTTTTTTGGTAAGGGTAGAACTCAAAAAGTATAAGTAAGCAGTTGTGTGTTTGGTATGAGTATAATGAAGAGTTTTAGAATGTTGTGCTACTTTCAGAATGTAGTCCACCCCCTTAGAAGTGCAGCTCCTATCCACACAGAGTGAGTGTTTCTGGGCAGTGCATGTTTTTAACAAAGCATAATGAAAAAATCTGAAATGAAAGTGTTAGACAAAATTTCCATTTAGCCATCCTAGCATTTAAAACAAATGCCATTTAATAAAATAAATAACTGTAAACCATGATAAGTATGTAATTATTTTCCACCCACCCACTATCACTTCATACTTGTCTCCCACACTGCCCAATGAGACCATTTGTTCCTCTGTGAGCAGTGAGATCCATATCCATTCATTCCATGATCAAGGCATGGTCCCTATGGGGAGGTCATTCCTTGCTGAGGGTGATATCCCTATTAGCCTATTCATTCCAGCAGGATGTGAGAGTTGGGTGACAGGGGTGAGCCATGCATGATGGCACAGACTCCCCAGAATCTAACTCCATCTCCATCAGTGGCATGTGACTATTTATAGCTGCTGTTCATATCAAGCATGCGAATGTGACCACACTTACCACCCCTCCCAATATAGTGTGTTGCCTCGCTGCAGCCATATACCTGCACTCTTGTAGGTGTCAGAGAAGTAATGCCCTGGCACCTTTCCTCCCTCTCAGAGTGGATAAACCGTCATTAGCTGCTTACTTCCATCCTCCTCTGCCCAGTTCCTTCAACAATCATGCAGCTAACTGAATATTATGCCTACCTAGGCCAATTTTTTGTTACATGTATTAGTAGTGTATCTAAATATGATTACTACTATGGAATGGGTATCTTATCTTCCATGGTGCTCTTCTTTTTGCTGCAAATCCTCCTGATATTTATGACTATTTCAATGATCAATGTTACTTTTGTCTTCTTTTCTTGGACCACTATATCTGGTTTTCTAGCATCTATCTTTTGAACTATGATCCCATGTGATGTAGACTTCATCATTTTCTATGATGCTTTGTGGCTCGTTTCCAATGTTTTTCAGCCACTTCAATACCATAATGTTTGCACAATCCCCAGTGCAACAGTCTTGCCACATTATTATGCCTTTCGGTATACAGCCCTTCTGCCATTAGTAGGTTACAGTCAGCAATGATGTGTGCAACTGTTTTCAATTCTGTTTTGCAAAACCTACATTTGTCTGTTTCTCCCACATGTTCAATGGACTTCAGTGTACATAGCCCACTATCTTACACCACCAATATTAACCTTTCATCTCTTGGTTTGAATTCACCTCTCCTTAACCATTCCTGCATTTGTTCCTGATCAACATGAGGTTCTTCAAGAAGTTTTCTATACCTGCAACTATATTTATGCATTTTCCACATTTCTTGTCTTCTCATCTGGTCCTCCACCTTATATTCTTGCTTTTGTTTTTTGGCAGATTCAATTGCTGCCTGATTTTAATCTACTTCTGGTTTGATTTCCATTCCTGCTTGATGCCGATATGCTTCTGCTAGATTAAGCAGGGAAGTCATCATAAAGATTTATTCTCCTCATGTTTAAAAACATCCGGTACATTTGGGTCTTGTGAGGTCAGCAGATATGTGTGGAGTCCCACGATTGCTTATCTATACATTTAATCAGTTTCAAGGGGGCCCATCCCTCCTTTGGAATGGGGAATATATCATCTTGGTATGCACTGATTGTTATAGATCATTTGGTGAGCATGAAGCATCCTTCTTGTTTTAATATCTACTCTATCCAACACATTTTGGGGACAATCAATCACTCCAAAACTGTAAGTTAGCACAGGAAGAGCAAATTGGTTTATAGCCTGGATTTTGTTCCTAGATGTCAATGCTGTTTTCAGGATTAATTTAAATCTTCTAAAGTATTCCTTACTAAGTTTTATTCGCATTTGTTCATGTTGTATTGCTAATCCTTCATCAATTCCCAATTATTTATACACTCCCTCTTGCTCAAGTTCTTTTATATCACATTCTTGCCCCAAACTGATGTTTTCCTGGTGCTGCAGTTTTCCTGTTTTAAAGGTTGCTTTTGCATATTTATCAAGACCAAATGACATTCTAATATCATCTGAAAAAGGTTTGACAACCTGCAGCTCAAGTTCCTCATTTGATGAGCTATACAGTTTTAATTCATCGAGAAAGATAAGATGCAAAGTATTTTACAAATACAAAAAAATAAAAAATATGTTTTAAGAACAGAAAGGCCACTAATGTGTTATTTTGCCATAGTGAGATATGTGTTGGTTTTAAAAAATGTTTATTTTTTTATTATAGACAGCGTGATGTATAATGATGGGGGGTGATTATTATACATTGTTGGCCAGGGAAACTATGTGGCAATTGAGACTTAATGCCATAGTGTCCCCAGGAATGTATGACTACTATTCTATAACTAGTGTATTGAAATTGCAGTCTATGCAAATTTGAAATGTTATATAAAAATACTTTGTATTTTTTTGTATTTGCATATGTATATTATTGATTGTATTTTATTCAAAGTTTTTTTAGATGTGCAATTTTAAATGTGTAGGTACATGTTTATTTGAATTACTTAAAGACTGTTGACACTTTGATACTGTTTCTTTAAGGAAGGTGGAGTTTTTCATGTTAATCACCTGACTAAAACTGGTATAAGGAATTTAATGGTGTTATAACAATGACTCTGATGATGCCTTTATGAGCAGGTGAAAGGGCTAAGTCTTGGTTTGATTCTATTACTAATAAACCGTTTCCATTGAGCTGTGGGCATTGTGGTGACTTTACTAGTTTTTTATTTTTAGATTTGTATGTCAGCAAAAGCTTAACATGTCAAATAGTGGGTAAGTGATAACAAATAATGTGCAAAATGTGAGTTTGTGTAGAATACAAATAAGGTTACGACTTTGCTGATTTTTGTTCACTGGAGGATGTAAGGCCTAGTGGGGAAAGGGAAGTGCAGTAATGATGTGTAATTTAATTTTGCCAGATGCTGATACATATCCACATCACTGGTAAGTGGAGACAAAGATCTAGTTATCCTGTTGAATGCAGATTTTTTGTCAGCATGCAGGTCAGAGTACTAAAAACTGAAAGGTGTTTGATGTGATACTAAGTAAGAATAAATCGGTTAGAGAGCTGCAGTGGAGGGCTTCTTTGGCTACCAGTTATCATGTAATGATGTTTGTAATGATGTGTAACTATCTATCATCTATCCCTCTCCACTACTATCTCTATCTCCTTTTTACCTGTACCTATTCAATACTCCATCATAATTTGTAACCATCTTCATCCCATAATTACTTCATTGTCACCTACTTAGTATCTAGTTTCAATTGATTCCATTTGAAAGTAACTGGACTCTTATAAGCTTGATACTAGCTAATATTTTACTGTAGCCTTCATCTAACTGTCATGTTTTCATTAACTGTCATATAATTTCAATTATGCGTGTGTTCCTTTACTATTCTATGTATGTATATTTATTATTGTTTGATTAAGTGTAATATGACTACTATTCTATGTACGTATGTATGTACATTTATTATGTAAATCTTGTATAACTGCCTTCTAATCATTCTGTAAAATAGAGCATTTCTCCCCAGACCTCCGCTGAAAATGGGACTTGTGCCAGTGGGATTTTCCCAGTAAACAAAAGCAATAAATAAATACATTAATTCATTCCTAGAGAATTTCCTGTGCTGTATATTGAAAAAGAGCATAAGTGGATTTTTCCTGGTTGGGAGATGTTGGTGATGGAGGTGAGAGAGCTGGATTTTTCCTGCTTGGGAGGTGTTGGTGATAGAGGTGGAAGGGATGGATTTTCCCTGCTTGGGAGGTGTTGGTGATGGAGGTGAAAGGGATGGATTTTTCCTGCTTGGAAGGTGTTGGTGATGGAAGTGAAAGGGATGAATTTTTCCTGCTTGGGAGGTGTTGGTGATGGAGGTGAGAGGGATGAATTTTTCCTGCTTGGGAGGTGTTGGTGATGGAGGTGAAAGGGATGGATTTTTCCTGCTTGGGAGGTGTTGGTGATTGAGGTGAAAGGGATGGATTTTTCCTGCTTGGGAGGTGTCGGTGATGGAGGTGAGAGGGATGGATTTTTCCTGCTTGGGAGATGTCGGTGATGGAGGTGAAAGGGATGGATTTTTCCTGCTTGGGAGGTGTTGGTGATAGAGGTGAAAGGGATGGATTTTTCCTGCTTGGGAGGTGTTGGTGATGGAGGTGAAAGGGATGGATTTTTCCTGCTTGGGAGGTGTTGGTGATAGAGGTGGAAGGGATGGATTTTCCCTGCTTGGGAGGTGTTGGTGATGGAAGTGAAAGGGATGGATTTTTCCTGCTTGGAAGGTGTTGGTGATGGAAGTGAAAGGGATGAATTTTTCCTGCTTGGGAGGTGTTGGTGATGGAGGTGAGAGGGATGAATTTTTCCTGCTTGGGAGGTGTTGGTGATGGAGGTGAAAGGGATGGATTTTTCCTGCTTGGGAGGTGTTGGTGATGGAGGTGAAAGGGATGGATTTTTCCTGCTTGGGAGGTGTCAGTGATGGAGGTGAGAGGGATGGATTTTTCCTGCTTGGGAGATGTCGGTGATGGAGGTGAAAGGGATGGATTTTTCCTGCTTGGGAGGTGTTGGTGATAGAGGTGAAAGGGATGGATTTTTCCTGCTTGGGAGGTGTTGGTGATGGAGGTGAAAGGGATGGATTTTTCCTGCTTGGGAGGTGTTGGTGATGGAGGTGAAAGGGATGGATTTTTCCTGCTTGGGAGGTGTTGGTGATGGAGGTGAAAGGGATGGATTTTTCCTGCTTGTGAGGTGTTGGTGATGGAGGTGAGAGGGATGGATTTTCCTGCTTGGGAGGTGTCGGTGATGGAGGTGAAAGGGATGGATTTTTCCTGTTTGGGAGGTGTTGGTGATGGAGGTGAGAGGGAAGGATTTTTCCTGCTTGGGAGGTGTTGGTGAGGGAGGTGAGAGGGATGGATTTTTACTGCTTGGGAAGTGCTGGTGATGGAGGTGAAAGGGATGGATTTTTCCTGCTTGGGAGGTGTTGGTGATGGAGGTGAGAGGGATGGATTTTTCCTGCTTGGGAGGTGTTGGTGATGGAGGTGAGAGGGATGGATTTTTCCTGCTTGGGAGGTGTCGTTGATGGAGGTGAAAGGGATGAATTTTTCCTGCTTGGGAGGTGTTGGTGATGGAGGTGAGAGGGAAGGATTTTTCCTGCTTGGGAGGTGTTGGTGATGGAGGTGAGAGGGATGGATTTTTCCTGCTTGGGAGGTGCTGGTGATGGAGGTGAAAGGGATGAATTTTTCCTGCTTCGGAGGTGTTGGTGATGGAGGTGAGAGGGATGGATTTTTCCTGCTTGGGAGGTGTTGGTGATGGAGGTGAGAGGGATGGGTTTTTCCTGCTTGGGAGGTGTTGGTGATGGAGGTGAAAGGGATGGATTTTTCCTGCTTGGGAGGTGCTGGTGATGGAGATGAGAGGGATGGATTTTCCTGCTTGGGAGGTGTTGGTGATGGAAGTGAGAGGGATGGATTTTTCCTGCTTGGGATGTGCTGGTGATGGAGGTGAGAGGGATGGATTTTTCCTGCTTGGGAGGTGCTGGTGATGGAGGTGAGAGGGATGGAAGAGACTCACTGACTTATTCATTAGGAAAGGATGAGGTTAGAGTGACACAAAAGGATGTGACTATACAACCATATGATTTCATCACAATAAACTGTAAACACTGTAAAAAACATGTTATACTTTTATTTCTTCTTTGTTAGAAGAAACAGTTATTTTGCAAAGAATCACAACAATTTGAAAAAACAAAATCCACATACATGGTGCATGCTGCTGATGGGCAGTGATGTCATCGTCCTGTTTTTTTTTCATTTACTTATTATGTAAAATCTCTCACTCAATATTTTTCAGTTCTTACATCTCTGTTCCATCCTCACTGTCTTCCATCTATGGTGTATTTCTGATACAAAATTAACTTACTTCATTAAAGCATATCCTCCAGTTTTCATTACTGTTAATCTATGAACCTTACATATTCCCATATTGACATTTTCATATATGTCTCTGCTGCTGTCTGCTTTATAATGAAGTTTTCTAATTATGTCCAAAAATAAAAGTGTGTGTGTGTGTGTGTGTGTGTGTGTGTGTGTGTGTGTGTGTGTGTGTGTGTGTGTGTGTGTATGTATACACACACACACACACACACACACACACACACACACACACACACACACACACACACACACACATAGATATAACCATCTTGTTAATATTTTCTTCTTTTTCATCTCAATTCTGTTTCACCTTGACACTTACTCTTGTCCTGTATTCTCTTTGTTAATTCCTTTTTCCTCTTATACCTACCACTTAAGCCTATAACTTTTATGTCCACCCTCACTGCCAACTGCTTTTTCACCCTGTGCTATTGAAAGACTATTTTTTCATCTTCTCAGTTGTCAAAGGGTTTCCTGTTTCCATTTTTTATCTATCACTTTTTTTTCCCAGCTAAACTAAGGTACCTACTAACTTTTGTGTTTCTGACACCTGAACATCATAACCTGGTAAAAAAAAAGTTTTGTTAATGCAAAATCCCTGTTCCACATTACCTGCAATAATCTTCCTAGTTCATCCTTAAAGTCCTGCAGTCTTATGAATTCCCAAAAGATATGCACCCATGCACCTCTCTTTTCTACAGAGTGTCTCCAGCACGTGTCCAGTACTCCAAGAAACATATTTGTTTATGTAATTGAGGTACAGAGGTCTCAGCAAAGGCGTTGTCATGTGATCATTCTAAATCTTCATGCTTTGGTAACAAAACTAGGCAACTGTATTATCTGCTTCTATTGCTGTTCCTGTACTCCCCCATTATTCTCTTACCCAGCCTACTTTTATTTTCCTCACATTCTCATTCCTTCACTATCAGTCCTTTAGCTGTACCTAATTTCCACCTTATGCCAAACCCTCACATATCCACTTTAACCTTCCGAAAAAGGCCGTACTACTGATGGATTTACTGCACATCAGCAAGTCAAATGAGATCAGAAATACTTAGTATAGGGATCTAAACCTCTTCTGTAACATCAATACTGCTGCTCTGGAACAGATTTCCATCCGCGTCAAACAAAGTTCATCTCTATCCATATTCAAGTGCAACTTAGATCTATAGATGGCAAACAGAAAATTTATCCCAGACTGTCCCCTGTACTACTAACAGACAGAGGCAGCTCCTAAATGCTTTATCTCATGCATGGGTCCCCTCAAATTAACTGATCACAGTTATTCTCATTACAGGTAATATACACTTATAAAACATGGGATGGGTAAGGCCAATCTATAACCAAATGGAATAGTTTACTTTGAGCACAAAATAGGAAATTAGTTAGGCTTTTAGGCTTAAAATGGCCTGTAACAGCCATTAGATGTGCGCCATTTAAGCCTAGCCAGTTCCCCTAAGCTGAGAATCAAACCATAGAGCCTGTATCTGGGAGGTGAATACCTTAACCATTATGCCAACTTCCAACTCTTAGGCTATCAGACCAAAAACCCTTTTAAGAGTAGTGAGGCTTACCCCAAATTTAACAATATATTGCTCACGTGTCAATACCCCACAGAATTTTACAAGTTGCAATATAGGTTTGTACACATTAAGCATTCACAGGCTACCCCTGTCCCTAAGGAACATCGGAACCAAAGCAGGGGTACATTTGTGATGTCTCAAGTTGCAATATAGGTTTGGACACATTAAGCATTCACAGACTACCACTGTCCCTAAGGAACATTGGAGCCAAACCAGGGGTACATTTGTGATGTCTCATCCATTGGTCCGAGTTTGAATAGGGTTAGGGATAAGCTTCACTTGACATGCATGAGAAACCTATTCCAGAGAAAGGATAATCTTTGAGACACATATCTGCTCTCTCCAACATGTCCTGTTTATGTCACAGATGTTGGGTAGGTCCTTAGAATGAGCATTTCTGATGCTATTTGATTTGCAGCTCTGCAACAAATCCATCAGTATGGGATTACAGGATGCATTTATTGTAGGCTAAGCACAGATTGCTGCACTGCAGTCTGTAACAGACCGAGTACAGGGATAGGGCTTTGAAACTATCTACACAGGACTTGTTATTAACTACCTATATTCTTTTTGTGAAGAACCTCTGTGGTCTCTCAAATTGTTTCAAGTGCCTCATCAGATACATGCCGAAGGGTGCATTATACCAAGGTCAGTGGAGCAATGACCTCCTTGGACCTGGATGTCATGCTCATATGTATAGGTTGTAGAATGATTTTCTCACCACAATAGACACATTGTGGTCAATGGTCAGATCAGTTTCAACATGGATTCCCTGATCCCTGCCACCAGGTCTACTTTTAGGGGTGTATTATCAATGCCATAATCTACAGGGATGGCTGTCTTTTCAAAGCATACTATTATGCATTTGTTCACATTGAGTTTTAGTCCATGGTCCTGTTCATGCATAGTTGTTTGCCTGCATCAGGCCCTCTTGCAGGAAATCTGTGTCTTTACGGGATTCAGTGACCATGCATAGTTTGCAATCATCTGCAAACTTGGTTAACCAGAAGTAGATGCCAAAAAGGAGAGGCCCCAGCCCCAATCACTGTGGGACTCCTCTAGTGGCTGGCCTCTTTGCAGAAGTGGATTCCATTTTCATAACTTATTTTGTCCTATCAGTGAGCCAGCTGGCTATCCAATGAGTGATATATGGGTTTATGCCTAATTTTGTAAGTTTATAATGTTTGAGTGAGGCATTGTATCGAATGCCTTGGCCAGGCTGAGGTAGACAATGTGCACTGTTTTGCTAAAGTCCATAGCTTTAGTGACGTTCTTGAAGAAATCCACATGGTTAAGTAGTCATAGCCTGCCTTTGACAAAAATGAACTTGTAGGGTCCAGCGTCTGTTAAGTTTTCTATACCATGATAATCCTTTCCAAGGCCTTGCATATGACACTAGTCAAACTTATAGGTCTGAAGTTCCCTGAGGGTGTTGTGTAGAGGGATAACCATTGCATTCTCCATTCATTTTGGCACAAAGTCAGTCTGGAGCCTATGGTTAAATAGAGATTCTAGTGTGTCTGAAAGGTCATGTTTCAGGTTATTCAGGAGGAATCCTGGGATATTATCAGTGCTCATTAAAGCAATGCTCTTGGTCTTAGAGACCACACTGAGGACAAGATCCCTACTGATAGCTGGAGGAGAAATGATGCAGGGTATTTCTGTCTAGGAATTAACTGAAGTATATATTAAGTCTCAAATCAGTTTTAATGATTATTTATGTATCCTTGCAAGTTAATTAATATTAATATCAAACATAGCTTGAAGCAATTCACTAGAAAAAACTTTAAATCTAAAAATAAATTTTGTCTCTAAGATATCTATAATGTATGGAATATAATCGTAACACAGCTTTCTGCACAGGAGAGTTCATAAGCATTCGAATTTTCTTATTAAATTTATGTTGAACATTTTCTAATTTATCCAAATGACCATTATTATAAGTACAAAAACACTGTTATATTCAAGTAAAACTCTAATATAAGTTTTATATAATCTTACAAGATGCTGGTCATCTCTAATGGAAATATTTTAATAATAAGCCTAATTGTTTCATAGCTTTAGCTGTAATTGCATTAACATGTTTAGTTGATACCACGTTTGATGAAATTAATATTCCTAAATCTCTGTAATCTGAGACCTCAAATAATTATATGCTATATAGTAAAATAGGTGTTCTTATTCTATTTTTAACAAAATGTATTCCACACTTATCCATACAAAATCTAATTCCATTGCTATTGGCCCACATAGAGATTTTTCTCATATACTTATTAATATAACTATAATCATCCAATGAAGTAAGAATAAACAGTCAGCATATTTGTTCATCCAACCATGTTTTATTACTGGAAAGGTAGCAAATATGACATTAAACAATAGTGGGCCCAAACCAATAGTGGCACCCCTGCTGATATAGTACAGTGATCAGAAATATGACACTGAACTGAAACTCATTACCTATCCAGTAATGACTCCGTAATCCATTAATACGAAAAGGATTTAAATTATCTCTTAAAAGAGTATCATATACCATTTTATGTGAAAGAGTATCAAAGGCCTTGGGCATATCTAAATGTATAGTGACTAGAGATAGACCCCAGTCAGTAGTCCTAGTAACATGGTCATAAAACTCAACTAAATTAGTTAAAGTAGATCTTCCAGTACTAAATCCATGTTGGTATAAATAATGTAATTTATTTAAAGTTCTATAATATAATACAAGTTCTGTAAGACACCTTTTAAAACACTTCCCTAAATCAGAGGTCAGGCTTATAGGACAAAAATTATTCATATCTGAAGTATTTCCTTTTTTATCTATTGGTATAACAACGGATAATTTCCAAGAAGACGGTACAGTACAAGAACTTAGTAGAGCATTAAATATTGAAAACAAAGGACTAACCAACTCATCCTTCAGATTCTTTAATAAAATTGGAGGCATATCATCCAGAGCACCAAAAGTTTTATTTTGAAGCTTACTTAATGTTGTGACAATAGTGTGCATAGAAATATGACAAAAATATTCCTTAGCATTTCATTTAGAAAAAAATAGATGTATTATTACCAGTAGCAATAGTTATACATGAAAAAAGTTTTTTGAAAGCATTAGATATAGACTTAGGACTAAACAAGTTAGTGCCATCTAAATCAATAGATGAAATTATATTATAATTCTTCTTATATAAATTAATATATTTGTAATAATTATTTTTATTATCCATCAAAGCCAACTTTATCTTATAATCTATCTTCTTTTTATTGATAATATTCCATAACACTTTAGTTATTCTGCTCATTTATTTTCTATTAAGGTGACTTTTTAGAGATCCTGAACAAAGTCTTATTTTTTATAGCAACTAATTAGCCTTTTATCCCATCAATATGGTAATTTATTACAAACTTTAATATTAACATAAGGTGGCTGAACAGAACCAGTCAGAATCCTTCCTAATGCAATATAACCACAGCCTGTATGTAATGCTTCCATGTTGCAATTTTTGTAATATTGTTTTTAATAGTATTATGATCAATGTTATTATAATTATAAAATTTCTGTTTTATAAAGTAAGGCCTAATGACCAAAATCTCAAAACGTAATGAATTATGATCAGACATACGCTAATCTTTTGGTTATTAGTTGGAATTAAGTCCGGGATTTTGTCTTTTCTGGTCTTGGAAAATACCAGCTGAGTCATGTTACAGAAACTAATAATTTTAATAAATTTCCTGGCAAAGTCATTTGAAGAATTAAATATTAACCAGTTAGGATCTGGATAATTAAAATTGTCCAATAAAATTAAATTATCAGAAGATAATCTTGATTCGTGGATGTCAATAAATTTGTTACATTTTGCAATATCCATATTAGGTCTTCTATAACATGCTAAAATTCTAATAATAATAGTATTCCTAGATGTTAATAAAATAATCATTAAAGATTCATTACTTACATCAGGAAATACTAAGTCAGAGGGAATAAAATCCCTTGCTAAAATGAGAACTCCACCTCTCAAAAATGCATTTAAAATTCTTAAATCCTGGAATTATTAATTCAGTGGAATTCTACATTTCAGTAATAATCACTAAATCATAATTCATATTAAATAAAACAAATTTCAGTTCATAAAATTTGTTACCAATGCTCAGGGCATGAAAAATAGGTGCATAACATATCATTAATAAACTTACTTTGGTAAATTTAATTGTTAACATAATCTAAACTATTATGGGATCTTTCTCTAATAGTTTGGCATTATGGTGTCTCCCTAAAAAATCTCAATTAAATCACAGAATTCTAATGCTAAAAAGTCAGTAATATAATGACTTAAGTGAAATAAATCTCAATGAAACATACAAGAGTCATACACTAACTCCTCACATGAAATGATAACTCTAAATTTGTAAATTATGCCCAATTGTCTTAAGCAAGTGTTAAACAGATGAGCTTTTGTACACCTATCTATCTATCTATCTATCTATCTATCTATCTATCTATCTATCTCTATCTCTCTATTTAATAATACTCCATTTAACTGATGGAAGAAATTCACTTAAAATGACTTCATCAGAATTATCCTCTAACATCATGAGAATATTGCTTCATATGATTTCATGGAATGCTACTCATGTCTTTGGTACGTGCAATAAGACCATACTTTGTTTTACCCTTAAGCAGTCCATGAATTACCTCAGAAAAATCAACTAATCTAATTCCAAGAAGTGAACAAATGGATATCCTTTCTCTCTCACTTTGTACTTAATCTTCTGTCACAATATTTAATCATGGAGTCACCAATAACTAAATGTCAGGAGAGTTAGAATCATGGTCAACAAACACACTACTATGGTGGGTAGATTTTATACAGTGACACCACCCAGAGCATACTTTTTTATCTTACATTGTATATTTTGTTGTTAACAATGTTGATATCTACCTCAGTGTGATGTTTTATAGTATTTAAACCAACTGAACAACTTTCATCTTTTACTGGTCCTAGACTTAACTCTTTATTACAAAAATGTGCCAGGAACCATAATTATGAAAATCCTAATAAATAAGTAATAAAGGATTTTTGACTGGAAACAGACTGCCTGCCTTGCTTGGATTACTTTCAAATACTTAGTGATGCTGTACACTTATATATTTTCTATTATTACTTTTTGTTTTGTTTTGTTTTGACTTAAGATGAGTTTACATTTTCTACTTCTACTAATATTGTCTGATCTGATTAATATACAGTGATTAACTAGAAATATATGGACTGAAAATCTTCCACACAGAGAAGTTTCTTACACTGTTTTTTTTTATATTGCTTTGTGACCATTTGCCCAAATGTTATTGCATGAAGGTTTCACTTATTTTTCCTATACTAACAACTAATTAAAATAAATACAAAAACATAATTATTATCCAGAGTTTTCTGTCAATCCATTTAATTACCCTGTCCATAACACAAGTCAGTTCTTAATTGTTTTTCTATTTTTTCCAATATAACCACTAAGAAATATACTTTTGCCAAGAGGCTTTCTTTGCGTTTTGTTAACCACCTCTGTAACATTTTCAGCTGTTGGTACAGTTTACATTTCCATCCTTGAGTAGTTGTGCTCTTAAATACTAACAATATCAAGAAACGCATTGCACATTCTTTCAAATCAAAGTGCATATATTTATTGTATTTCAATAAAGTAGACTATTTTGCAATTTCCAGATCCTTTTGTAAAAATAAAAACAAAAAAAAAATGAGATATTACATATTTCAGGTCATCTTGAAATTTTGCTAAACTTGAACAAAAGATATGTTCCGATTATACCTACCAGATCCTGTTCACATTCCCAGCCCTGAGCATCCATATACTGGAACATCCTTCTCAACTTCTGAGATGTATAAATATTTGTGAAGATACTTCCATGCAAGTACTCTAAAATAATGTGACTTAGTACATATCAAGGCATCAAACCAATATTTTCTCCTGTATTTATTTCTATTTCTACATACCATCAATTAACTCCATCCATCCCTCTTCTCTAGTTTATTTTTATTGAAAGCTCCCTTAATGCCTTATGCACCCTTACAGCTAACCACTTTATAAGTGAACTAACTCCTCTAGCTTCCAATAATAATGTAACAATTCATGACAGACTCCCTTTTAACAAATTCATTAACCCTATGCACGAAGCTCCATTAATCAAGCTTTTAGATTTTATTTCCAAAAAAATCTCATAACTTATATTTCTTTTGCAAAACCCCCAACTGCATCAATTCTTATTACATATCAACTCCTCCAAAAAATTACTTCTATTATTTCCATTATTTCAGACTAGTACCCCAGTCTACTCATATAGTCACTAAACAGCTTACCCAGGGAACAGTCTCTTTCTTATTTGACAACTTAGACATAAAACATGTACCACTGATGTACAAATTCAAAGGTGTACACATCAAATCCACTTTCCTCTGTCATCAGCACTCACCATTTTTCACATTGTAATATATTTGCATACTAACAGATGTAACTCCTTAACATAAAAAGCATTGTTGAATATCCTCAGATGTGGGACATTCAGTCCACCACATTCATTTGGCAGTATAAATATATCCCATATCCTCCTGGAATTGCTACTTCTCAGATAGAATCACAAATCATAATCTGTGATGGCTTCAAAAGAAAAAAAATAACTCCAAACTGAGATTCCTTGAAATATAGACAAAATGAAATATAGGCAACAAAAAAGGTAAAACAAAAAAGTATATTGTTTGCACTCCCTGGTCCACCCCCAGACATACATTTTTCCATCTCAAATAAACATTCCATTAATCTAATTTAAAAATTTAATTTCTCTGAAGTATTCCTAAATTCTTAATATTTAACATGATCTATTTTCCACAAACAATAACTTTTCTGTAGCAATTTGGAAGTGGCGTATTTTAGTGCCACTGCTCTCATTTGTGTTTTGCTCACCTTATAAACAGAAATCATCCCAAGTTTATCAGACATCTGAAATAATTTACCTGTATTATTATCCAGGTCAGTAAAGCACACCAACACATCATTCACAAACAATTAAACTTTAAACTGTTTTAATGTATAACACTTCAACTTAAGTCTTGCAACTAAAATAGTCTAATGGATCTAAATGTAATGCAGAGTGCAGGTGACAGTAGATGACCTTTCCGAATACCTCTAAATGCCTCTAAAAATTCACATGGTCATTGTCATACCCATGTGTATTTTAACTCTAGCCTTTGGTTCTGAGTAAAAACCATTCAGTATGTCAACAAAGTCTAAGAATTAGCCAAATTTTAATAAAACCTGCATTAAATAGTGCTGTTCTACTCAGCCAAAAGCCTTTTCAACATCAAGACTCAGCAGAAGTTTCTGTGCCTTCTGTGGCGTGTCCATCATTACAGCTGAATTTAACATATCAAATATTTGTCTTAGACTAACAAACCCACACTGATAGTTATCTACTAACTTGGAGATTACCCTGCCCATCTTTTTTAACAAAATAGCCTTAAGGCAGTGGTGCACAACCTTTTTGTGAGGAGGGCCACTACACAAATTCTTAATGCATCTGCGGGCCACCTCAAAACATAGTAAGTCATTATGAGTTAACAATAGGTACAGGTGACTGGCATTTTTACTTAAGACAGCAGTCATGAAATTGCCTGTTTTCTACATCAACTTTGCATTTAACTTTATTCTGGCTTGCAGCCATGACTTATTACAAACTCTTGCAGAAAGTTACTACTGTTTACAGACTACAAGTTATAAACAAGAAAGGATATTTACTTCTGTGGCTATGCACAACTGCTGTCAATTAGGTAAGTAAGCACGTGCTGGAAAATTTGCATGACTGGAGTAAGACATAGCAGTTTTTCACTTTTTTTAAAATGTTTTAGCTACTCTCTGGGGCCGGATGGCGTTGTGTGGTGGGCCAAAGACGTTGTGCACCACTGCCTTAAGGTATAGTAATAATTTAACACTGATATCATCCTGTATGAGGACTGTATTCTGAATTAATTACCTTCCTTTGGTATATACTATTACTATTCCATTCATGACCTAGGAATTTGTTTAGTTTCTAATACTGAATTGTAGAATTTTACTAAGCTAGTTGATAACTCTCCTGAACATTCCAGAATTCAGATGGAAGATCATTACTTCCTAGTATATTACCTCTCACCATATCTCTCAACTGTCCAGAATTTCGCAGAATGTCCAGATTTTTGCCTAATAATGTTTGGTCTGTTCCTCACAAAATGTGTGGCTTTCTGGTAAATGACAGAGGAATTAAGTCACTAAATAATGACACACATTTTAGTTTCAGACTGGCTATCCTTCAGAAACTGCATGTTAACATAAAACCTGTCATTCTATCAACTTTCTAGGATTGTAAGAGCAAATTTAGAACCCTCTTCACACTTTGTTGAGGCAATCTTACTACTAGAGGGTTTTTGATAATTTTGTACATTATAAAAGTATTTGTCATTAAATTATTGATGCATAAACTCATATTTCTAATGCAGTAAGCCTTCAAATTCCTGCTTCACTTTTTCTATTTCATCCTTTAGCATTTCTGCATCTCGATAAAAATCTCATTTGTAATTCCTCAGATATTTCCTCCAATTTAATTGCTGTACGTTTAGGATATCTCTTCATTTGGGTTATGTCTTGCTTTATCTCAATCTTAAATTTCATTTTAAATGTATCCCAGCCTAGCATAACCTTCTGTCTATCTTCTCTAAAACACCTGAATTAGTCCACAAAAATGCTAACACCAATCACCAACTGCCTCAGAGAATAATTCATATATTGCACTCTAACAAAATAGGATCTGAGACAACTTTAACTCCCTAGCTAGTCAAATATGCTGAAAAATCTATTTACACACACACACACACACACACACACACACACACACACACACACACACACACACACACACACACACACACACACTCTCTCTCTCTCTATATATATATATATATATATATATATATATATATATATATATATATATATATATATATATATACACACACACACACACACACACACACACACACACACACACACACACACACACACACACACACACACAGACATGGGAACCAGCCCTTTGGTCAACAGTTCAGAATATCAAACATTTGTAATAAACTAATCCACTCTACAGTCCATTGAAGGAAAAATCTGCTGATTCATTTCCAGTTCCTCCCCTCAGGAGCACCATTGCATCACCCTCTCCAAGGCCAAATGGCTACCAGTCTCCTACAGAGATGAGCTTCTCCTAGGGTCTCTTGTTTTCAAACCACTTCAGCCAGGTGCCTTCCCACCTGTTGCAGCCAAGCTCCATAACACAACCAGTTCCTACAACCTCTGCAACCTCTCACAATTAACTCCCTCACTCCAGACACCAGAAACTAAACTGCACTATACGGACCTTTCCTTCTCCATTCTTGCACTTAAACTTTGGCAATTCCTCCCCCTTCACCTTAACGAAATTTTCTCTTTCCCTACTTCCTGAGTTCAACTCAAAGGCATCTTCATCAAAAATCTGACTGCAAGTGCTTTCCCACTGGTCAGATAACCTAACTCTGTTCTCACCCACATCACTTTTACTTTGATCCTCTGTTGTCAGGTGTTGCTTCCCTCTCATATTTACTACTTAAATGAATTCACATTTGATTTTTGATGCTGCTAATATTATTTACATATTGTATTAGTTGTGTATAGGACTATCTACCTTCTCCAAGTACTCAGTGTTTGTGAATTTGATCCATTTCCTTTATTTGTGAACACTTGGGATGTGCCTGCGAATGGTCTACAGTAATCAGTGTACTAGAGCCCAGTAAACCAACTAAAATACATACATAACAAATAAATACATAGATAGATAGATAAATAATGCCAGCAGAAGTGACCGAATAGTCATACAAACTGAGAATGGCAGTAGTTAGATGAAGGTTGTGGTACAGCCCATTCTCCACTGTGATTTCAGAGGTAATATATCTACATATATATATATATATATATATATATATATATATATATATATAAATATATATATATATATGTATATATAAACAGGGAGTGTGGGGGTGCAGGAGGGCTTGCTCCCCCCACAAAAATGTTTTGTTACTTTGTTTTTCAGTCTTTTGAGTTTTGATCTTTAAAGATCAGTCAGTGTAGGCTTGGTTTCGTGAGCATTTTGACTAAAAATAATATGCTATGTATACATATTCAGAATGCAGGACCCTCATCTGTGTCTACTTGGGCAGTGAATTCATTGCACATGGCTTACTGTCAGAAATGTATGTAAACCCCATGACTACAGTATAAACATATACATCCTTCCCAATCCGGGAAGGAAATGACATTCTAGATCATGTTTTAACTACTGCCACAGTAGCCATAACATTCCATTTCCCCATCCATGCTATGATTCCATCAAGGTATACTATGAGTATTTTCAGCATCTCCTGGAATTCCCTTGGTGTAGACTCAGGACCTAAGTTATCCTCCACCCCCAAATAACAACCGTGGACTTTTATTAACAGATCAGCTAGAGTAAGAGGGCATTGCTGTAAAATCAGTAAAGTATCCCCCCTCTTTTCCTTTCCTTAAAATGAGAATGCTGATTCTCAAGCTCAGTATTCTGTGAATACTGGAGGTTTAATCTTTCTTAAATAAGTAAATATTTTATTTTTTAGCTGACTTGATTCATATCCCAGGATACTAAATTCATACTCCATTTCCAAAGCTATACAGCTTCTTACCCTTCCTGCAGTGTGCATTAATACTTTTTCATACAAATTATAAGCCCTTATATGTATCGTGATAGGAAATAGTCACACACAGAGAGCATGCTCAGTGTATAAAACCCTGGCAAACAAATAACATTTCCTAACTTGTTGATAAGACTATATACAGTACAATTAAAGATCATGTCATTACTTAGATGACATATGTACACGAACATTATATTCAAAGGGAAAAAATATAGAAAGTGGGCTGAATCAAAACCCTGTCACTATACTTACTATCCTACAAACTAAGAGGTGACTTGTGTCTGCCATACATGGCATCCTCCAATCCAGTACTGATGTATTTACTGCACATCAGCAAATCAAATGGCATCAGGAATAATTAGCTTAGGGATTTAAACCTGTTCTGCAACATCAACAGAACGGTTTGGAGGGACATGTATATTTAGCAGAGGATGCTGCTACTATGAAACAGCCTCCCCATCCACATAAAACAAAGTCCATCCCTGTCCATATTCAAGTACAACTTGGATCTATGGATGGGAAACAGAAAATGTACTCCAGGACCACCACCTGTACTACTAATGAACAGAGGCAGCTCTTAAAAGATTTACTTAAAGCACAGATCCCCTCAAATCATCTATTGTTTGATCCCATTTATTCTCATTAGGAGTAATATATAGTTATCAACCATGGGATAGATAAAGACAATCTATAACCAAATGGTATAGGTTATTTTGAGCACAAAAAATGAAACTTGATACATTTCAAATGACCCACAAGGGCAGATAGCCTAGTACTTACATATGAACCTGTGAACCTATGGCAATTACTCAACATAACTGAAAATGTTGCTTTTAAGTTTAGCCACTGGCAGTTTCATTCTTGCTAGGTTTCTCATTAACCTCAACACACTTATTGATAAAGTATCATCCCAGCATAATTCAAATATTTTAATTTTACTGTCTCTTATTATTTGTTTTCTGAAATTACCAATCATTAGCGGACCGGAGTTCTGCTGTGGCGTCCCCTAACTGGGAAAAGCCGAAAGACACAACAACAACTTGCACAAGTATTGTGCAACCTATTATTACTAATTTAGATTACTGATTAAGAGCTCAGCAATCAGACCCTGCAAGAAGTCATCCCTCCAGTCCAATAAATAGTATGCAGTATTTAAGTCCAACGAAACTCATGTGAGGTAGAAGTTACCCACACCCTACAGCAAAATAAATGGAATTAAATTATCCAATTTGAAAAGTAAAAAAAAAAAAAAAAAACATAAATACAATACAAATAAATATTGTATCATTTTATACACAATGTACTTATTAGCACAATAGGTGCAATAATACACCATATCCTTTTTTTTTTTTTTTTTTGTAAGCCATCCTCCACTTTTTATACTGGCCATGGTTCTTTGCTTTTGCAATGCACACACTTTGAACGTTGTCAGTTCTTTGCCTTACACAGACTTGTTAAATTATTTTAGCTTGTTCAGTGTTGCATCTTTTCTGTTTTCTCAGATCCTTCTCCACTCCCTACCATTTCTTGATTTCACTCACTTTATCATCATCATCTTTTGACTCATATTCCCATAACTTTTTTATAGCTTTCTGAGCATTTGTAAATGTCTTAAATCCCGTTGGGAAGAAAATCTGAAACACAGATGGGTAAGACAATCTAAATTTAGGGTTCCTCATTCTTTATTTCCTCACTGCTTCTAGAAACAGTACTCTAACTTTCCTCTTATAAAAATAATAATCACAAAAAAAAAATCTTGTTTATCTTTGGTGTCCTTTGCTTTCACAGCAGTTTGTAAAATCTGACCTTTGGGTATCAAATATTTAAAAAATGTACTGTGGATGCTTGTTTTTTTCCCATAGTGCCTGGTAGAAATAGTCTGTGGGCCTGTTCAGTGTTTTATCTGATCAGCTTGCGGTCCTGGTCTTCCTGTTTTGTACTCTAGTAGTGAATCAACTAATCTTTTTCCTGTGGGTCCTATTTTCTATAACAATTTGATTTCTCTTTTATTATTTTCATCTCTGTCAGTACAAATTCATAAATCATTCCTTTCCATAGTTATTCAATAGTGTCTGCATGTAATTACATTGTTGTCACTATTTCTGCATCTTGTTCTTTCACTTCCACTTTATAATTGCCAAGCTTACATTACATATCTTCCTTTCAAAATTATCTTTAACATCTGGCCATAGTTCTTCCATAATTACTTTGTTTTGACCGGGTATTGACTTATTTTCACAGTCCTCTGATACACTTTCAACTTACACCATAATGAATTTTACTGCACTCACCAGGTGTTATTCACATTGCTTATTTCCTTCACTTATGTTTTCTCTGCTAGGTCAACTCATAAAACATAATACTATGGTCTCATATCTACGCACAATGGCAGAAATTGACTATAATTTATTACCTTTCTTTAGGTACTGTCTAAGAGGGGTGGGGAAGCATGTCTACATACTACAACACTTTCAATGGAAGACCCAGAGTATTATTTCTTCAATAGCTTTATTTATACATGAGATCAAGCTGAAGATTAAATATAATGACTGAGTTTACATCATGGGTGAATATATGCTGTTAATTATGAAACATTAGACAACTATCATTACTTAAAAAGGAATTGTTTTATTGCTATCCTAAAAATCAACCATTTGTGAATATGTTAACAGACTTAACATTCTAAGTAGTATGAAATTCCTTTCTCAAGGTAGGCAAACACATTCCAGCCAGATAAAAATGATGAGTTATGAAGAAATTTATATAACAAATATTCTAAATGGAAACAGACAGTTGTCATCAGATTAAATGTATTCAACAATCTGGGCGGTAATCAATGGTTTTACTCACAAATTTTTAAAACTTGGGGTGATAGTCGTAGTCCAGGGCTGTGCAGATATGCAAATAAGGTCAGCGTAATGTAGTTGCATTGAATATGGAAAAGCAAAGCAATTTCTATAATCATGCCCATTTTTTGTAAATATGTAAGTTGTGCAAAATTTGCCTTTTTGTACATGTGAAGTATTTCTTACAGACTCGCAAATGATATGTGCCATGGCATATGACAGGCAAGTGCTGCTGAGCACAGTCACACTAAACGAGTTCAGTACTTTTCCATTAATGGGGCAGCAGTCGTCACCAAACATAAATATTGTCACAAAATACACACGTATAACTTCCTGCACATTTGATCCTTATTGCATGTTCACATTTTCACCCAATGTTCCTATTTTTCAAAGCCCTTTCTCCTCCTTTGCAGTTGACGTTATCACCACATGTTGCTATTTTTCAAAGGCCTTTCTCCCCATTTTCACTTTGTGGAGGCTGACAGATATGCCTCACAGTATTACAAATGTTAACACAGTGACCATTAAAAATGAGCCTATGCTTGGAAACAGGAGCAATTCCTTGTTTTTTTACAATATAACGTCTGTGATTTACACCCTATTTATGAAGTAACAGGGAATCTTTGTAAAAGTGGGTGTCGAAGTGGCACTGACTTGGGACAAAATCAGTAACACTCTGACAAGAAAGTGAAAATTAAAAGCAGAATACAACAACAAAATAAGCAGCACTGACTTGCAAGGAGAAATCAGTATTACTCTGAAAAGAAAGGCAAAATTCAAAGCCGAACACAACAATACAATAAGCAGTACTGACTTGTGAGAAAATCAATAATAGTCTCAGAAGGAAGACAAAATTAAAACCAGGAAAAAAATAAGCAAGACTGACTTGACAGCAACCATATATTTTGCCTGCTGCCCCCTTAATGGAAAAGTACCAAGAATTCTAGAAAAGACGCAGACTGTGCAGCAGCTAAGAGGGTTTTATTTTTGAAAGCAAAGGGATTATAACTTTTTCATACAGGGGTATCCTTTTGTGGATACCCTGAAGTTTTCATTAAAGGACAGATTGAAAAAATTGAAAAAAGTAGAGAGAAAACAAAGAACACACAAGGCAAACATCAAGAAGGTTTGAGCTGGAGGAAGTGGGAGAGTATGGGCACCACATTTTTGTTGGGGGATAGCCTTTGTAAAAGGTTAGCATGGGTGGGAAATAGGGAAACAAGTGAAGAAGAAATGATAAGGGAAGAAGGGCTCAGGAGGTTTCATCTGTGTATGCAGTCCACATTGTCCCAAATCTGTCCACTGCCAGATAGTGTTGCAGTGAAGGACCCAGATGTTGAGGGGGCAAGGGCTTGTGTTGGTGTGGTGGTCGGCACCAATTGGGCCAGCATGTCTTCTACATGCTGAAAAGAGGCTTTGACTGGCTGAATTCTCTTTCCTCTACCTCTGCCAATACATCCTCAACCAAAGTCCGAAGCCCCTATTCAATGAGGCTTGCCAGGCTATCATGTGCTGGAGTACTGCCAGGACTGGCACCACTCTGAGATCTGCAAGGAAATCCTCAGGCAGGTAGCATGGGGTCTCTCCCTAGCCTGAGAGATACATGCCTGGTCTTCTCCTGAGGGATTTTAACCTGTTTAAAAGCAAAGTAAAATGGGAGAGAAGGAAAATAACAAAGGAAAAATAAATGCATAAGCAAAATAAGTAAAAAAAGAAAAAGAGAGAGAGATAAAGAGTGGGGAGAGACAAAACAGAAAAAGCACAATAAATCCATACAATCCTGTTCTAATGCAAGGTAACAACTCAAAAACCACTGACAAAAAATATCTTTATTGAAGTAAACTTGTACATGGGAAGTCCTTATGCATACAATTAGGGGTAGTGGTTGAGAAAGTGTTTATGTAACTGGGATGAATGTGTAAGAGTAGTGTTTATGTATATTTTTGATGGATTGAAATGGCAAGGGATTTTTTCTTTCTGAAGGGTTTTGTTTTTCATGTCTGTACTTTCTAAACACATTTTACAGTACACAGACATTAAACAGGAAATAAATCCTTAATTACTGCAGTTAATCATGGTTAAAATGACAGTAGAACATTTTATTCATCTGTTCCTCTCTTCATTTGAATTTATTTCAGCTGCAAAGGTGTAACAGCAGTTGTTTGTAGGATTACAACTGTAATTGGTTTTAAAAGCATTGCTGTACCTCTATGTATGCTACCCTAAATTATGTATAATAATTTGTACTACAATTAGTTAAGCAATAAATATCTTATGGACACCTGTTACTCTTACCGAAGATTCTACTTTATTATTATCTTCTCCTGTTAGGAGTTATACTGGATCTCTTCCTCAGCTAGAAGTAAAACAGAGAATGATAATCGTTTTTATCTGTATTTGAATGTATTCCACATATACACGTCTTATATTCTCTGTAATCATTTCTTGTTTGTCTTTTCCTGTCTGATTGTAACTGTTGAATGCATACATATGTGCATTACTAAAATACAGTTGCCAAATATTCTATTAAATTGTGTAGGTTACTAAAGAAATATGAATGGAGTGCTGTTTTTTTGTTTTAAAAATTGCATGCAACACTGTGGAATACCTGAACTGCAACTGTTGCAATTTAACAATTGAAAGGAGTGTAAATGTCTTTTTCCGCAGAGCTTTGTCTAATGTACACAACGTAATACTGAAGTAAAACAGCTTGTTATCTGGAAACGTGTGTGCTGCTCGTTATTTCAGCTACGTAACCCCCCCACTCCCCTCCCCCAACAGTCAGTCTGACTAGGGTATGGTGAGTGTCATTTCAGCCACGTTGTACGTGCAGTAAGGAATACTTATGAAAAAACAATTAAGTTCAGCTTTTTATATATATTTATTTACCTCTCAGAAAAACTGTCTTCCTGTAATATTTAAAAAACGTCTTACAACTTTTTCACTGCAACGCTACACAATTCTTTATATCTCTAACTGCAATTTTTTCACCATAACTATATTGTATGCAGTCAGCATTAATGATATTTGAACATTACTGATACATTTACACTGTTACCTATACAGACTATTATTTTCATATTCTTTAATGACATTTTCATAAATTACTGTAACCTGTTAGCACATAGTAGTACTTTCTGTCTGTCATGAATAGATGGATGTCCAGTTGCATAAATGCTATCCCTAGTTTCTTTCTGCATTTCAGAATGTCACCTCAAGTATATATTTGCAGGTAAAGATATCTGACTTTTGAAGTACACGTACTTGTACAATATTTTAACCCCCCCCTTTGTGGTGAGTGTGTGTGTGTGTGTGTGTGTGTGTGTGTGTGTGTGTGTGTGTGTATATATATATATATATATATATATATATATATATATATATATATATACACACACACATACATGTATACAGCTATATATGGATTAAAAACTGTACTTACTGTAGAACTCTGGCCTTCTTTCCCTAACCTGGTCAATCCACTTGGGCGCTGGTCAGCACTATGCTTTTGCAAGTCATCATATCTGTGATGGCACTGCTGATGCAGTGGATTACACCTGTTATGGCAGACAGGTGGTCACCCAACTCCTGCCAGATACTGATTTTTTCCAAGTTCTGTTATACATGTATGCTGGATCTTCTCCAGGTATGAGTCATGCAGAAGGTACAGCCTGATTAAGGTCTCTCTCTCAGACCATCTAGGAGATTGGCATCATGCCTTAGCAGGTGCTGCCATCATTTAAAGAGCCACAACTAGAATGAGGAAGGCATGATGAGGGTTGTATTAAACTGGGTTAGAACCACTCCCTGTTGGGTGTGACATCACCTTAACCAAACTCTTTTTTACTAGCATGCTCATTAGACTAGGTATTGATAACATTGACAGGTTTGGTGTAAACAAAATTGCTTTGTCTCACACTTTTTTCTTAAAGGGAAAGACTTACCTGACTGTATATTTACATTAATCAGCTCTGAAAGTGTGTTTTAAAGAATACACCTTTTAAATGTTTAACACTGAATAGTGACAAACAGTGCTTTAATTAAACAAGTCAGAATTTATTATTATTAGATCTGCCATTCTAAATCAGCAGCTAATGAAACCAAAGGCAGATTTTATGTTGTGTCCCCACCCCCCTTAAAAGCATGCTATACTGCATGCTATACTGCATGCTGTTGCACCGCTATCAATGTTTCATAATGATTACATATTCAGCATCAAAAACAAATGGTTCAACTGTACCAATAAATATGGATGAGGTCAGCAGTAGAATGGGTGCTGCTGATGACAATGATGATGATGATGATGATGTAGTTGTATTTAGAAGGCACCCTGAGGGAAGTGGAAGGTCATCTCCCAGAGTAATTACAGGCTCTCTCACCTCACAACATGTTAGTAACTTTACAGAAAGTGACACTGCATCACAAAGTCAAACACAGGCTGACATTCCACTCATGCCTGTACACCAGTAACAAACTTGCACATCTACACCAGTGTCTCCACATGCAGAAGGACAGTTTGAGGGTGGGCAGGCAGTCTGAGGGAACATTTCTCTTAGTAACAGGATTACACAGAGGTGCCAGGTGCAGAAATTATTTTAAACTACTACAAGAAACATGTAAAACACTGGCTGCACAACAGGAAATGTGATTCAACATAGTTAGGGCTCAGACTAGTGCAACAGAGAGTTAAAGTCCTACTGGTTATAAGCGAACATTTCAAACAGTACTTTGAATTAGCAGAGAGAAGAGATAATGCCATGGTGTCACTGATGTGTAGCATGGTGGCACACCAGGCATCAGCTGCAGGTTCGGATATACCAAAGTCAAGCTGGACTCAATTTTTCCAGGGGAAGGAGATAGGGGACTGTACAGACACGTGGGGGGAGACCATATGATGTTAACACTGGCTCTCAAGACAGTGATATCAGCAATCACAGTGAGCAATCACAACACATTTCTTATAGGCCATATCAATGAGTCAATGGCCATCTACTCCTAGGAGAACCTCACGTTCCAGGTCAAGGTCACAGTTACATAGCACTGTTACGTCACTCACTGGAGAATTGCCTTCCTCTTCTATATCACACCTTGCACTAACTCACCTTACATTTCTCATGGTAGCCCATCCTCCAGATCAGTTGCACCATAATCAAGCCTACCAATAGGAGATATGCATGACTCATTTGATCTGGAGCTACTGTGACTTACATTTATTGATAAATTTGTCTGTGTACTGGAAATGAGGTTTAGTTGGGTGGTGTGGGGGGCATATATGTAAAGTTATTCCCTTTCCAGCTATGATTTTCACTATATTCTGAAAATGCAGTCTTGTAAATTTCTGATAAAAACACCACAACACACCCACAGGATGAGTGCTCCACTGCAAAGAAAGAAATTAATCTCCAGAGTTATCGTAATAGTAACGAAGCAGCCAAGTTCCACAAGAGGTTTAAAACCATAGAATATTTATTATATCGGACATCCAGTAAGCGCTTTCGCTTAAAAGCTTCCTCAGACTGACAAACATTGACACTAAATCCAAGTTCTTATATAAAAAAATTCAAAAAACACTAAAACCAATCATAACTGAGTACCACTTAATAGGTAAAAATTTTTTAAAGGTATACATATAAAAAATGCATATATCTATGTATGAGTATAGACTCACAAATGATCAGAACATACAGTTTGGCAATGGATATATACAGATAAAACACAATATGTAAGGTGCATTTCTACCTATATGAACTATTTTGACTATTTTGGTATCCTGCAATTTTTAAGTAAGGGCTTTATTGTTGCCCTTTCATTCAGGACATGACCTCTATCTGCCCTAAGCATAATGATCCAATTATTTTCTCTGTACTCTGTATGGTTCCTAATGTCCCCTTCTCTTATGCTAGCAGGAATCAACTCAATAACTCTAAACGTAAAATTATGTCCATCTCCTAAGCGAGATATATGTTTAGCTAAGGCATTGTGATTCTATTGCTTCCTAATGTGATAGACATGTTCACAAACTCTATCTCTAAGGACCCTATTGGTTTTGCCAACATAAAACAATTGGCAAGTCTGACATACAGCTAAATACGCAAGGTTTGAACTTTTACAGGTAGCTTCTATGTGAAAAATGAAATCCTTCTTTAAATCTGGATGATAAAATCTATCGGACATGTCAATATAAGAACAAAAGTTACATGCTCCACAGGGTCGCATCAACCCTCCCTTGTCATTAACATGATGATTACCCTGTTTGTGGCATAATAGCCTCTTCAGGTTCTTTCTATTCTTAATATGTGAATCTAGGTTGATCACCAACTATTTGGTTAATGTTGCTGTCAACTTTAAGTACAGACCAATGCTTTCCAAAGATTTCTATTAATTCTTTGTTGCCCAAGGTATAAAACAAGGGAACCTTAAGGGAAGTGAGTCTACCTGTTTCAGTACTACAACAAGTATCTCCCTTTTGTGGACCAAAATATGGTGCAGCTGTATCCCTGCGTAAAATTTGAATATCTGATAAATTGTTCGAGATCTCATGTCTAGTATAGCCTCTTGATAAAAGTCTATCTCTTAGAACATCAAGTTCATCAGAGAAACAATTATCCAAAACATTTAACCTAGATACTCTGACGCCTTGACCTCTAATCAGATTTCTAAATATGTACCCTGGATGCATGCTTGATCTCATAAGCAGTGATTTCCTATATCATGATTTACGATACACTCCTGTGTTGATTAGACCATTTGCCAATTTTTCAACGTATAGGTCCAAGTATTCTATCCTTGTATAGGACCAATTCATTGTAAATTTTAAACAGCCAATCATATTATTGAGTGTATTATGAAACCCTAATAAATCATCCAGACTACCTCTCCATAATAAAAAGAGGTCATCGACAAAATGTCGATAAAACATTACATGTGTCTTGAATTCTTCTGTTCTACTGAGTATTGTTCCTTCCCAGTGAGCTAGGAACATATAAGCATAACTATTTGTGCATGGAGTGCCCATGGCAACCCCATGCCATTGGATATATAACTCATCATTAAAAGCAAAAACGTTGTTCTCCAGAACTTGTTCCAAAAATAGGTTACCAGATCTATTTGGATAGGTGAAAAATTACTATGTTGAGTTAAATACTCATGAATATATTGTATATCCAAATCATTTGGTATCACTGTGAAGAGAGATTGTACATCAAAGGTAACAAAGAGCACATCTTCTAAATCAGTGATGTCTCTGAGGCAATCATATAGGTCAACTAGGAATTGTTTGGAGTCTCTCAGAACTAGAGTATTTAGATTAATAACAGGTGTAAGGTGCTTCTCCACATAAACAGAGAAGAGCGCAGTGACCCAGCCTCCACCAGCCACTATTGGTCTCATTGGTAGATCAGATGAATTTTAATGTATCTTTGGGAATAAGCGGGTTAGGAACACAAAGATAATCAAAAGTTTCTTTGGTAATCAGACCTCCTTCATATACATCCCTTAGGGTATTATGTACAGAGCTCATAATCATATGTACTTCATTGACCGTAGTTTTAACATAGAAATTATCATCACTTAATAAATCCATCATAGAATTAACATAATGAGACGTGTCCATAACCACAATAAGACTGCCTTTATCAGCAGGTTTTATTGTTATTAAATCATTTTTCTGTAGCTGTTTCAATGCTATCTTCTCTTTATAATTTAAATTGTACCTTTTCTTTACATCACGGTGTGTATTACTACCAATGTTATCATAATATTTAAGAAATTCATCTTCAGTAAGTTTTAAATAGGTATCTACTAAAGGATGGTTCATAGGAACAAAACTGCTAATACGCTTAAAGGAAAAAGTGGGGCGTGTTTGTGTCCGTTCCCCTTCTTGATTGCTATCACCATATAATAGCCGAAGCATGATATTCTGACAGAACACCTTTAAATCCAAAATGGTGTCTGTCATCCTGCTTTTACATGTAGCAATGAAATTTAAACCTTTTGACAAAACCTGTTCCTCATCAAATGAGAGCCTATATGTGGAGATGTTCGTAACTAACGAGCTGCTACATTCCCCCACATCTTCTTTAGTGTTTGATTGTATTCGCCTGAATGTTTTCGTTTCTGCCGTCCCCGGCTCATTGACCGAGTCCATCTCCCTCCCTTGTCTACTCGAACAGGTAAGGGAAAAGAAATATCTTCCCCCAAAAGAACAGTAGAGCTAATAGGTTTGACCAAAGGCTGATTAACATAAGTTTTAGGTCGAACTACTAGTTTGGATGAATAAGGTGTAGAAGCAGCATTTCTAACAACCACATTAGGATATAAATTTGAATCCTGCTGTGCCTGAATACCTTGTAAATCAATATTACTAGCACTATCGTGAACACCATTAGGAGAAGTTTCCTCTAATCTCACTGAAATAGTATTTTCACTTTTGTCATGCAAAACAGCCTGAGCATTTTGTTCATTTTGTTCACATAATACACTATTATCAGCATTAATAGAAGCATTGCCATTATCATTAAAAACATTAGTTTTAACTGAGACATTCACTCTATTCACATTATTACGCACATTCAATGGTCTTGCAATTTCATTTGTCCCTTCATTAGTCATAGAGCCCTGCCGATTTATAGTCTCTAAATTTTGACCATGCCCGGGCCACATAAAGACGTGGCCCAGTTTAAAGTCATTTATGTCCCTCATTATTTTTATTTTCTTCTGTTGTAGTAGCTTGCGTTCAAACGCCGCTACCCCATCAAGTAAACTCTCAAAAAGAGGGTTAATGATTTTTTCAGCAAAGCCATTAAACATAGATTCTTGTTGCTGTTTAATAATTTTAATAAGTTTCTCCTCTTCAGGACGAAAGAAGTCGATAAGTAACTGCATGTATTTGCCGCTTACCTCAAGGTTAAGTTGTTGCCAATGTGCTAGCAAGTCTGGGTATTGTGTCCCTTGAGTGGGCATGTTAAAAACCCGCAGACCACGGGGTACAATCCTCTTCTCCAGGCAGTACTGGAAGTGATGTCTGTGTGCCTGGAGTCTTTTTAATTTAAGGAAGTCCCTTTCCAGCACATCCATCGCTTGTTGCAAACGCTCAGAGTCACCAGTTAATTTTTTACCTATTAAGTGGTACTCAGTTATGATTGGTTTTAGTGTTTTTTGAAATTTTTTATATAAGAACTTGGATTTAGTGTCAATGTTTGTCAGTCTGAGGAAGCTTTTAAGCGAAAGCGCTTACTGGATGTCCGATATAATAAATATTCTATGGTTTTAAACCTCTTGTGAAACTTGGCTGCTTCGTTAGTATTATGATAACTCTTGTAAATTTCTGTTTAAACATGATTGTATTGTAGGGGAGGAGGAAAGTCTATGTACATCTGTTAAGTACATAACTTAACATTGAGCCAAAAATGCATTACCATTCCATATGCTTGCAGTTAAATAAAAAAATCACAATAGCAATGAGCCAACATTTCCAGGTCCACTACATTATATAGAAATAACACACTGAAATAATCATCCTGCAATATACGCTTAACCGCTGCCAGTCCAACCTCATCACTACACAAATGAATAAAAATTCTGACCTCATAAATATTCGTAATTATAATAAGAAAGAAATCTGATGTGCAGTGCAACATAATTCTTTACACAGAAACTGCAAATGAAGCTTACAGTTTTCACTGCTGACAGCGCCACTTTCTGTTGAATAGTAAATAAATAAACAAAACAATTATTAATACAGCATGTGCACCTGTTGACTTATTTATTAATTTGCAGCCTTTCAGCATCACCGCACAGGAATCAGTGAGCACTCAAGCAAACAGCTAGTAATACAAAAACAATTATAAGATGAGACAAAATGTTAGATGAACAGCGGTTGTAGACAATGCACCACACAGTATAGCCCACAGGTATCACTGCCTGTATCAATTATACTCTGTTTTTTGTTTTAAAAAAAGGAAACACTAACTTGAATGATATTGGTCCATAGTTCTGGACTAGACTTTGCCTGTTAAACTGCACAGTCGCATGCCGTACACAAGCATATCACATGGGGTCCCTTACTACTGCTGCTAGCTGGTCATAATTAGTCACAGCAAAACTGGAACTAGGAGCTACAGTTACACGACCAGTCATTTCACCATCAGACTGGTGCATAATTATGTTATGCAGAATGCAGCATGCAGTAAACATCCTGCATTCAGTAGCTGGGTCATACTGATGGGTGCCTCCAAACTCATTCAGGCACTTGAATCCAGAGCTTTTTTAAATGATCCTCTCTTGGTTTGTGATTTATTGATCTTTACTGTTAAAAAGAGGTGCAATTGTGAGCGATATTGAGCAAAAGCTACTGTGCACATTCACGTGCGATGTAAAGAAATTCCAGCTTTTGTCTGACTTTCAGAACTTATACGGTCAGGGCAACAACTTTACTGTACTTACTTTAGTATTTATCTGCATATTGTTTGTGTGATTTGTCTCACAGAAGTTGATTTAAGTTCTCTTTGAATTTTCTGGTAAATGATTTTGATTATTCGTTTCCTTTTAGAATTTTTTTATTAATTTGTTGCTGAATATGGAGTCCTTAAATGAGTATACCATTGATGATTTGTTAAAGCTCAATTATCTTGTAAAGTGTAATAAATGCTATGTATATTTAAAGAAAACACCTGAACTAGTGTTATGTGTTCCTCATGTCAAAAGTTGGGTGATTTGCTTACCATTATAAGTAGTAAATCTAGACTTACTGATGATGTTTATACTTCTGCAATTGGTACGGCTTGGAGGACTGGAGAGATAAATGTTGTTGTTGTTGTTATGTCTTTCGGCTTTTCCCAGTTAGGGGTCTCCACAGTGGAACTCTGGTCTGCTAATGATTGGCAGTAAATTTTTATGTGCCGAGTTGCCAGCCCTGAAGCACAACCATCAACGAAGGTATGCCCATTCACGCATGTCTCCACACAGAAGATGCTTTCGCTGAAAATCAAACAGGACAATGTCTTACTGTGAGGCGACAACACTACCGCAGCACCACCACCGTAATGTTAGACAAAGAGCATATAGAACACATTTGAGAAAGTATGTGTTTATTGTCAGAAAAGATCACTCAACCTTGAAAGAAGATGATACCCCGTCAACTTTGGAATGCTGGATACAAGTATTCATCAGTCTAAGGATTCGAGTGTTTAGAAGGAAGTAAAAAAGAAAGAAAGAAAGGAGGAAGTTCACAACAAATAAGAAAAAGAAGCTGATAAATATGTGTAAATTAAACAGAATACATAATAAAATGGATAAATATCTGTAAAGTAAAGAGAATGCATACTAAAAAGGACACCATTTTGCTATGTAACACACAGAGTATGGGGTTGATGACATTGTTCTATCAGAAAACCTTCAGTCTATGGAAAAAGGAGGCATGTTTCCAAAACAGAAGGTATAAAAAAGAGGCAAGGGGCAGGTCAAAAGGAAGACATTAAAATTGAACATAGAATGATTGAAAAACATTACTGTAAGAAACAAAGAGGAGAAAGATATACTTTGACAACATGGCTCAAGCCGTGGATGTACAAAGCTGGCTGAATGAGAATTGTATGCTTGCAAATGTATTCCACAATGAAAACAGTGGGATTAATAAAACTAATGGTGATAAGGATCATTCCTTTATAACAACCGATAAAGCAGATATTACTGAACTAGAAGCTGAAGATTCTTCAGATCTGGTCAGAAAAGTTATTATTGTAATTGAAGATTCAATTATTAGAGGAACTGATACTTACATTTCCAGAGAAGATAATAAACATTGAATTGTGTTATGCTTGCCAGGAGCAAAATTAGACGATATAAGACAAGCCTTAGAATGGCTTAATGTAAGGAAGTATGCATCTTTTTTATTCATGTTTGTGTAAATTATCTCATCCACAAGGAGTCTCTGACTGTTAGCACGGAACTTACAGCCCTCTTAGATAGTGTAGCTTGTACTGGTGTTAGGACTTATTTTTCACAAATCACATATAGAAATGAGTCAAGTCACCATGAATTGAAAATATTTTTGGGGTAAATACATACATGAAAAAAAATATCCCGTTTTAAAAAATGGATATGTGTAGAGCATCCTAGCCTAGTTTGGGGCACATCTGTTCAGACAGGATGGTATGCATTTGTCAAGATCAGAGAAGATAATTTTTGTATCAGATATTTTGCAATATTTGACAAACACAAGGCTGAATTTTTGCCTAGTTGAAAATGTAACAGTTCACAGACAGCAACACGTGATGCATCTCTAATGGTTGTTAATGCTAGGAGCATTAATAACAGTTTTATTATTGGAAAATTTCTATGTTCCCACAAGATTGATGTTGTTATTGTTTGTGAAAGATGGTTAAAACAATGACTGGAAAACAGTTTTCAGGGGATAAATGTTTTTACTGTAACAGACATTCTAACAAAAAATCGGGTGGAGGTTTTATGATAGGGATTAAAGATAGTTATAAGACTTGTGATTATTATATGTTCAGTGATAACACCAATATTATAGATTGTGTAACTGTGACAATAAAGGTAACCTTGGACCATATAACAATTTTTGGAGTATACAGATCACCAAAATCAAGTGCCAATGACCTAGAGGAATTCAAGCATTTCTTGTACAAATCACATGAAGGAAGAATAATAGTGGATGGGAACTTTAATTTATGATAAACAGACTGGAATAATATTGATTCAAGAACATTAGTAAGAAAATTATTCATAATGTATGTTCATGAGCAGCAATTATTTCAAACTGTAAAACATCTACCAGTAAAAGGAACATACTAGACATTGTTTGTGTCCTTAAAGAAATTACTGTTACTTCATGTCAAGTTTTACCACCATCGATGATCACTGATCATGGAGTTATAAATGTTAATTTGTTGCTAGATAATTCTACCAAACTGAAATCTGAACCAATACACAGAAAATTAATTACAGATTATATTGAAGCAAAATAGTCACTATATACTAAACTGGCTAGAGCTTCCCAACTACCTCTCCTATACTCAGCTCACCTATGCACACAAACTCATTTTCCAGCCATCCCTCTGTACCTCCCTGTCAACTACCTTTAAAATGTACCACACACAAAGACTTCTCAGATCTACCAATCAAAACCTAATAGAAGTTTACAGACCCCTTTGCCCCCCAGGACAAAACCTCCTGTCCTTTTCCCTAGCACACCTATGGAACTCCCTTCCCCCCTCCATTTGTACCATCACTAGCCTCCCATCCTTTAAAAAATCGCTCCACTCACATCTAACATCCACATGGGAATGCTCCTGCTCCCATCCCTCATAACCTATTCCTCAATTCTTACAGTTTTCCATCTCACAAATTCCAGATAGTAAATTCATACTTGCTTCTAGTAAACAGCTTATTTGCATCTAGCAAATTACTTATTTGCATCTAGCAAATTCTAAGCCTACTGCATCTAACTACTTATTCTTAATCCTACTAGAGTAATGTTCCCCTCAAAAAAAAAAAAAAAACTTCTATTTTTGACTGTAACCTCAGTATTTTTTGTTCTGTTTTTTAACCAGAATTGTTAAAATGTTAATCACTGTAATCTTTTTGTAATCTGTGTGTGGAGCTTTTCTCCCCAGGACTCCATTGAAAACGGGTTCTTTTGGCCCAGTGGATTATCCTGGTTAAACAACTGCAAATAAAAATAAAATAAATAAATGTAAAACTAACTGAAGTCATGTTTTAGTGGAAAAAACTGCAAAAGGAATATAGAAAATGTTGAAAGGGAAATTGACTGCAAAAAATAAAAATAAATGTTTAAAATCTGGATCTAGGCATACAATGTCAGGGGAATATATAAGACCAAGATACCTGATTAAAGTGAGAGACAAAAAATACAAGAAATGTAAAAGACGTCAAACTACAACTTTGAAAACTGAAATAAATAAGCTAGACAAACAAAGTAAGCATAGAGTGAAACAACATCAAGAAAATTTTGAAGAAAATGTATATAAAGATATTGAGCATAATAGGAAACAATTTTATAGATACAAAAGATGTGGAAGGAGTAGAGACATACAAATTGATAAACTGTGTGTAGAATCTAAAATTTATTCTCAGACGCAACACATTATAAATATATTTACAAAATCTTGTACAAAACAGTTTAGCTCCACTAAGTCGGTAATAAGCCATTCTAGCAACATCTAGGTAATCTCAGATACTGGAATAAAATTAGATTATATTGAAAAAGAGCTATGCAAACTGGATCCAAGCAAAGCACCGGGGTGGGATGGAATAAGTAATAATAACCTGAGAGCACTTCAGCAAGAACTTACAGTACCATCATATCTGTTATTTAGTAGGTCATATAAATATGGGGAAATTCCTCAAGATTGGCGACATGCATTTATTAAGCCTGTCCTTAAGAAAAAGAGGAGTAGGATAAACCCAGAATCATACAGACCCTTACGTCTACTTTCCTGTTGTGGAAAAATGATGGAGAAAATATTGGATAAGTTATTGTCAAAACTGGAATGGTTGGAACTTGAAACCATACATCAGCATGCAAATGTTAAAAAGAGATCTATTACCTCCTGTAACATGATGTTCTATAACAATATAATAGCAGCTATAAATGAAAAATTGAGCTATAATATAATTTATATAGATTTAACTTCAGCATTTGACATGGTCATGCACTAAACACTGATCAGTAAATTACAACTAGGTATTGATTTACTCTTGCATGGCTTACAAATAGGACATGGCAAGTATACAACAATTGGACAGGTGAAATTCTTGGTTACAGTCAGGGTGTCCCACAGGGCTCTGTCCTAGGCCCTTACTTGTTTATATTGTATCTTTCAGACCAAACCTTTTCATCTGAGGTGTCCTACAGCCTGTATGCAGATGACCTGAAACTGGGTAAACTGATTACATGTGTTATAAATAGGACATGTCTACACAAGACTTGACTAAATTGACTATTTAGGCACAGGAGAATAATATGCTAATAAATACATTAAAAACTAAGCATATGAGATTTGGGAAGACATAAACTGGCAGGTGAATATTTAATACAGCACACAGTGATTGAAACTGTAGTATCATTTAAGGACCTGGGTATATGTGTAGATCCAGCTTTGAGTTTTTCTAATCACATCAACCAATTGGTTAATGATAATTATAGAACTATGAGTTGTATAAAAGGGTTTACAAAGTCTACAAATTAGAAATGATGAAGTTATTGCTTGTCAATTACATTAGACCCAAACTTGAGTATGGAATAACCATATGGAAACCTTATAAGAAAACAAGCATGAGTAATCAGGAAATAGTACAGCAGAAATATACTAAGGGCATCCAGGGATGTGAAAATTTAAGTTATTATGAAAGACTAAAATATCTGTACTTGCAGAGTGTCTCTTACAGATGTTTAAGAGGAGACCTTATTCAGGTATATGGGGCATTTAGTAACAACTATATATGTGAATGTTTGGGGTTATCAAAATTTAGCATAGAATCATCAGACAACCTGTGTAGAAGAGTCTATAGGAATGAATAGTGCCCTAACTGGGTTAATGATAGAGCTAATGATGCATAGAACAGACTAGCAAACTGCATGAAAGCAAGCACTAGTTTAGAGATTTGTAAGAACAGCCTGGATACTTATTATAGGAACAAGTATTTTGGTATATTGGCAGGATAGAAGGACATTAATGCCCATGCTTGAAGTATTTGTATGTATGTATGTATGTATGTATGTATGTATGTATGTATGTATATATGAAATGGCTCTTCAGGAGGACAAACACCTTCACAATTGCAATGAGTCTGGGACAGGGATGTGTTATATTTCTCCTCCGTGGCTCCAGATGGGTTTGTCACTGGAGTAATGAGCCATGACTCCAGTGGAAATCCAATATACCCTTACAAAAAAAAAGTGAGAGAGAGAGGAGGGAAGACAAAATAAGAAAATGTAGATTAATATAACACAAATAACTACTGCTTTAAAAAATATTCTCACTTATCAGCAAGATGACCACTGGGTGTCCTAACATGCAGGAAAAGGAAGAGATGGTAAAGTGAGCTAGTGTGGCAGATGTGGGAATCATGTGCACTGCAAGGATGGTGATCAGAGATGTTGGTGATGCACTCCCATGCATCACACACTACCTGGCAATTGTTGGAATGGAAGCCCTATTGCAGTACCAGTCACTGTGTAGACCAGGTAAGGCCCTAATTGTGACATGGGTGCAATGTATTGCACCAAGTACCTTAGGGAACTGTGCCATTTGATAAAAAGCACACATAGTCTGAGCTTGGGCCTTAGGTAACACTAGTAAATAGATGTATTGAACCACACGTGCCAAAAGATCATCCAGGAACTCCTTCAGTATCCTCGAAGCAGAAGCCCAAGCCATATTCCCAAGGTGTCCCCAGACTGTTTCTGTGAAGTCCCAGTAGCAAGTATAGTGAGGCTGTGCATACTTTGGTGTTCACAGGAATAGAAAGTCCATGCAATCCTTCAGTGCTTCTATAGGGGTCAAACATGCCCACTAAGACCCATATAATGTCCATGTCCACTCTAAACCTATCAAAGATTTCTTGATTATCAAAATTATAATGAGCAATCCTTTGCTTATGTTTCTGCCTTCTTGGTGGGCAAGCACCACTGGGCATAATTGGTTTTGGCCCTGCTAAGACAAGTAACTCTGACCTAGAAATAGCAAATCTCACTACAAGGGATAGCATTTTCACCAGCTGCAACTCTGATACATTTGATGAGACTTCTGTTGTTATGCCACATCTGTGACAACTGCAGGAAAGCGGGAAAAATGACTATGAATTGCAAATTACATAAAATAGCCTTAATTAGCATGAGAACATTTGTGTCAGTTCTCATTACCATTTCATTATCTGCTCATTTGCATAACTACATTTGAGGACACCACAAATTGATATAAATGGCCTCTATGAATCACAGCTCACCTGCACCTATCTGTGCTCTCAGCTGAAGTCCCTAACGCATTTGCATTAATAACTGAATTCCACACTATCTATAAAAAATAGCAATATTTTTTTTGTGACATTTAGAAGATAATTTTAAGAGCTCTTGTCAGGTTAGAAAGGAAAAAAAACTTTTAATCTAAATAATTATTCAAGAGTATTCTGAAAAGATGAGTTACTAAACGCCTGCAGCATATAAACTACCAACTGATCCTCGCAGGTGATATAAACCCTAATCTAAGGTCCAACCCTATGCAAACTTCCCTAGCTAATGTCACCTTCTCCTCAAGCCAACTACCCACTACTAGACCAAAAAACAGCCTACTAATTCATAGCTTAAATATCTGAAGTGTTAACAATAAGGTACACTTATTGCATGCACTACTCTCCACATAATGCCCTGATATATTATGCCTGACTGAAACCTGGCTAAAGCCCACTACAGCAGACAATGAATTTCTACCTACTGGATACAATGTACTTTGTTAAGATAAGACTCTCCAAAAAAGGGAAAGGGGTAGTTCTGCTCTATAAGAATACCGTAAAAATCACCGCAATTAATCTGCAAATCCCTTCCTTCAACAACACTCAACTCCTCCTAACTAAACTCAAACTTAGCAACAAAAGGTCAGTCAGTATTATTCCATGTTATATACCACCAGGTAATAACATCCCTACCCTGGAAACCTTCCTACAATAGACAAGGCAAAACCTACCCCAGGAGACCATCATCCTCGGTGACTTCAGTATAGATTGGAATACCTGCTCAGCCATTAACCCCACAAACCATATCAACCTCTACAATTTCTCACAAGTTATCCAAGATAGCACTAGACTAGGTAATGCAAAATCAAAGAAAGCCTCATAGACTGGATCTTAATAAATAGGACCAACACCTCATACCAAGCAGGCATCCTCCTGGACTCCCTCAGTGACCATCAACCCGCCTTCCTAATAAAATTCAAAACCCAGACCAACCCTACCCCATATCACTACCAACCCATAACACAAAAACTTTGACTCCAACAAATTCAAAATCGAGCTAAAACACCAAAACTGGAACATACTAAAAATATTACCCCTGGAAGAAGCCGTAGACCATTTCAATAACAGATTCCTAGAAATCCTAAATGCCCACACTCCAGCCTGAACCACTAAACTCAAAACAAAAATAGCCCCTGGCTTACCAGAGAGACTAAAAAGAGAATTTCTGAAAGGAACAAAGCCTGGTATATCTGGAGAGCCACAAAATGTTCATCAGCTAAGGTACAATTCCAAAAACTCAGAAATGAAACAAAAATCAGTTCTCCTAGATAAAATAATTATTTCCTAGAGCTACAAAACAAGCATCAAAATAACCCCAAGAATTTCTGGTCAAAAATAAACAAATTACTCCATCCTGGCAGACCCTCCACCCCATCTCCTACCATCACTAGTAAAATCACAAATATACCAGACAGGTTTAACAAATACTTCATTGAAACTATTGCTAATCTTGTTCAAAAACAGCCTACAGCTGCCACCACTAATTATCCAGAATCTGTAGATAGACCCAAAACTACCTTCCAATTTCAACCCATCCCTACCAACTATGTCAAAGGCTATTAACCAAACTTAAACCAACCAGACTAGCAGCTGATGGGTTACCTGCTGAATACCTTCATTTGGCTGCCAATGAACTTGCCTTCCCATATCCATCCTACTAAGCAAATCTATTTCAGAAACCTCAATACCACCCATCTGGAAGGTCTCCAATATTATCCCCTTCATAAAGGAGGAACCTCCAACAACCTCACCAACTATTGCCCCATAGCCATCCAGTCTCCACTAGCTAAAATACTTGAGAAATGCATACACCACCAACTTATGCCATACCTACTTAACAACCAACTTCTATCTCCTACCCAGCATGGATTTATATCAACTCATAGCACAACCACTGCCCTACTCTCCTTCACAAACCTCATCAACCAAAACAAACACACAGACAATCTAACCTCTGCCATATTCCTGGACCTATCTAAGGCCTTTGATATGGTCAACCATCTTAAACTATTACAAGCCTTTACTGCCTTTGACCTTAGTAACCAAACATTAGCTTGGTTTCAGAACTATCTACAAGGAAGACAACAAGCAGTATGGTGGGACAACAACCTATCCTCACTGCTACCCATCACCACAGGAGTCCCACACAATTCCATTTCAGGTCCCCTCCTATTCTCCATTTTCACTAATAATTTCCACAGCATCTGTCAAGATGCAGCAGTTATACAATATGCCGATGACTCAACACTTGTCTGTTTAGCCAATGACCCTCAGAAACTTCTCTCTATAACCCAAAAAGTCTTCCATACCACCAAAAACTGGTTTCTTAACAAAACCTAATACTAAATCCCCCAAAAAACAAACTATTGCTTTTTACACCTAACAAATCTACCACAATACCCATCCCATTTAATACACTGTGCAATGATGGCACCATCATCTCCCCTGACACTCACACTAAATTGCTAGGAGTTACCATTGATAATAACCTCAAATTTGATCAGCATATAAATCAAACTATTAAAAATATCCACAAAACAAATGGGCAGTCTATATAAAAATAAACCTTTTCTAACACAACCTACTAGGATAACAATTGCTCAGACTCACCTTCTTTCCACCCTATTCTATGCCTCACCCATTCTCACCAACTTACCCAAAACCAAAATTGGCAAACTCAACACTTGTTACAACCGAATTGCAAAATTTGGAACCGGTGTCCCCTACTTTGTCCACTACTGCCATTCCCTAAAACAACTTGACTGGCTTGAATTCCCTAATCTCCTAAACTATCATTTATCCTTTGCCCACAATCTCCTACTATTCCCAGACTAAACTCCATCACTGGCTAATCTATTAGAACCACAAGCTAAAACCAGACAACATCACTCTAGTGACAAAAAAAAACTAATCAAGGTCATGAAAATCAACAACACAGTAGGGGATTCCCTCTTCCCTAACTACATAGGCAAACTTTGGAACTCTCTACCCACCTCTATTACCTCAGCAGTCGCAATGGTCACATTTAAAAGACTTCTGAAAGGACACCTAAAGCGCACATGGATTTGCACGTTCCACACTTGGCTGACCTTCCTGCCTCCCCCTTCCTCCTGCCCACTAACTTCTGCTTCATCTCCAATGAATGCAGCTTTTCTAGCTTCCTCCCAGTTTCAACTCTAATACTACCCCTTAATTTAATACTCACATATCACTGCTAGATCACGCTGCTATCTATCCACTAAACTTTTATTCTTGCTCTACACCTCTATTCTTACTACATACTTCAGCTACTACACTTTCCTGCTTCTCAAACCTAACCTGCTACCCAATTAACTAACTCTGTCCCTTCTCCTATTACCATACTCCCTACAGATCTACTTGGCCAACGTGTTCACAATTCTACTGTATAAAACATTAATGCTAGCCTACTCACAATGTTCACCATTATGTAATGCCTCAACCTAAAACTGAAAATATGTGTTTAATCTATGTAATTATGTTAAACCTTAACTTTTTTGCTTTGTTACTGGTTGGGATGTCCCTGCACTGGCCCAGTAATCAAGGAGCCTCAATCCTCAACACTAGCTCCAGTGAGGGACGTGCACATTGGGAGAATGACAACTACACACACAGTAAAGTACAATTTCCCTTAAGAGCACACAGAGATCACAGTCAGTCTGGAGCTGGTTTCTCCCTCTCTCTCCAGATCCCCAAATAAGACTCCCCACTGGCACAGCTATAGGGTTAAGATCTCAGCCAAGTGGTCAAGCCAAAACCTCTACCACCCTCTCTGACCAATCAGTGGTTCATGTCCTGCCCAAGTAGCTGACACACACACACTTTGAGATTTGATTTATATACAAACATGCAGACACTCCTGGGGAAGGCTGGCACAGGTTCACTAGCTATGCCCACTTCTGCAAAAGAAATTACTGTTACTTCATGTCAAGTTTTACCACCATTGATGATCACTGATCATGGAGTTATAAAGGTTAATTTGTTGCTAGCTAATTCTACCAAACTGAAATCTGAACCAATACACAGAAAATTAATTACAGATTATATTGAAGCAAAACAGTCACTATGTACTAAACTGGCTAGAGCTTCCCAACTACCTCTCCTACACTCAGCTCACCTATGCACATAAACTCATTTTCCAGCCATCCCTCTGTCCCTCCGTCTCTACTACCTTTAAAATGCACCACACACAAAGACTTCTCAAATCTACTAATTCAAACCTAATAGACATTTACAGACCCCTTTGCACCACAGGATAAAACCTCCTGTCCTTTTCCCCAGCACGCCTATGGAACTCCCTCCCTCCATTCGTACCATCACTAGCCCCCCATCCTTTAAAAAATCGCTCCACTCACATCTAACATCCACATGTTAATGCTCCTGCTCCCATCCCTCATAACCTATTCCCCAATTCTTACAGTTTTCCATCTCACAAATTCCAGATAGTAAATTCATACTTGCTTCTAGTAAACAACTTCTTATTTGCGTCTAGCAAATTACTTATTTGCATCTAGCAAATTCTAAGCCTACTGCATCTAACTACTTATTCTTAATCCTACTAGAGTAATGTTCCCCTAAAAAAAAAAAAAAAAAAAAAAAAAAAAAAACTTCTATTTTTGACTGTGACCTCAGTATTTTTTTGTTCTGTTTTTTAACCAGAATTGTTAAAATGTTAATCACTGTAATCTTTTTGTAATCTGTGTGCGGAGCTTTTCTCCCCAGGACTCCATTGAAAATGGGTTCTTTTGGCCCAGTGGACTATCCTGGTTAAACAACTGCAAATAAAAATAAAATAAATAAATGTAAAACTAACTGAAGTCATGTTTTAGTGGAAAAACTGCAAAAGGAATATAGAAAATGTTGAAAGGGAATTTGACTGCAAAAAAAATAAAAATAAATGTTTAAAATCTGGATCTAGGCATACAATGTCAGGGGAATATATTTTCATAAGACCAAGATACCTGATTAAAGTGAGAGACAAAAAATACAAGAAATGTAAAAGACGTCAAACTACAACTTTGAAAACTGAAATAAATAAGCTAGACAAACAAATTAAGCATAGCGTGAAACAACATCAAGAACATTTTGAAGAAAATGTATATAAAGATATTGAGCATAATAGGAAACAATTTTATAGATACATAAGATGTGGAAGGAGTAGAGACGTACAAATTGATAAACTATGTGTAGAATCTAAAATTTATTCTCAGACACAACAGATTATAAATATATTTACAAAATCTTGTACAAAACAGTTTAGCTCCACTAAGGCTGTAATAAGCCGTGCTAGCAACATCCAGGTAATCTCAGATACTGGAATAAAATTGGATTATATTGAAAAAGAGCTATGCAAACTGCATCCAAGCAAAGCACTGGGGTAGGACGGAATAAGTAATAATAACCTGAGAGCACTTCAGCAAGAACTTACAGTACCATCATATCTGTTATTTAGTAGGTCATATAAATATGGGGAAATTCCTCAAGATTGGCGACATGCACTTATTAAGCCTGTCTTTAAGGAAAAGAGGAGTAGGACAAACCCAGAGTCATACAGACCCTTACGTCTACTTTCCTGTTGTGGAAAAATGATGGAGAAAATATTGGATAAGTTATTGTCAAAACTGGAATGGTTGGAACTTGAAACCATACATCAGCATGCAAATGTTAAAAATAGATCTATTACCTCCTGTAACGTGATGTTCTATAACAATATAATAGCAGCTATAAATGAAAAATTGAGCTATAATATAATTTATATAGATTTAACTTCAGCATTTGACATGGTCATGCACTAAACACTGATCAGTAAATTACAACTATGTCTTGATTTACTCTTACATGGCTTACAGATAGGACATGGCAAGTATACAACAATTGGACAGGTGAAATTTCTGGTTACAGTCAGGGTGTCCCACAGGGCTCTGTCCTCAGCTCTTACTTGTTTATATTGTATCTTTCAGACCAAATCTTTTCATCTGAGGTGTTCTACAGCCTGTATGCAGATGACCTGAAACTGGGTAAACTGATTACATGTGTTATAAATAGGACATGTCTACACAAGACTTGACTAAATTGACTATTTAGGCACAGGAGAATAATATGCTGATAAATACATTAAAAACTAAGCATATGAGATTTGGGAAGACATAAACTGGCAGGTGAATATTTAATACAGCACACAGTGATTGAAACTGTAGTATCATTTAAGGACCTGGGTATATGGGTAGATCCAGCTTTGAGTTTTTCTAATCATATCAACCAATTGGTTAATGATAATTATAGAACTATGAGTTGTATAAAAGGGTTTACAAAGTCTAGAAATTAGAAATGATGAAGTTATTGCTTGTCAATTACATTAGACCCAAACTTGAGTATGGAATAACCATATGGAAACCTTATAAGAAAACAAGCATGAGTAATCAGGAAAGAGTACAGCAGAAATATACTAAGGGCATCCAGGGATGTGAAAATTTAAGTTATTATGAAAGACTAAAATATCTGTACTTGCAGAGTGTCTCTTACAGATGTTTAAGAGGAGACCTTATTCAGGTATATGGGGCATTTAGTAACAACTATATCTGTGAATGTTTGGGGTTATCAAAATTTAGCATAGAATCATCAGACAACCTGTGTAGAAGAGTCTATAGGAATGAATAGTGCCCTAACTGGGTTAATGATAAAGCTAATGATGCATAGAACAGACTAGCAAACTGCATGAAAGCAAGCACTAGTTTAGAGATTTGTAAGAACAGCCTGGATACTTATTATAGGAACAAGTATTTTGGTATATTGGCAGGGTAGAAGGACATTAATGCCCATGCTTGAAGTATTTGTATGTATGTATGTATGTATGTATGTATGTATGTATATATGAAATGGCTCTTCAGGAGGACAAACACCTTCACAATTGCAATGAGTCTGGGACAGGGATGTGTTATATTTCTCCTCCATGGCTCCAGATGGGTTTGTCACTGGAGTAATGAGCCATGACTCCAGTGGAAATCCAATATCCCCTTACAAAAAAAAAGTGAGAGAGAGAGGAGGGAAGACAAAATAAGAAAATGTAGATTAATATAACACAAATAACTACTGCTTTAAAAAAAATCTCACTTATCAGCAAGATGACCACTGGGTGTCCTAATATGCAGGAAGAGGAAGAGGTGGTAAAGTGAGCTAGTGTGGCAGATGTGGGAATCATGTGTACTGCAGGGATGGTGATCAGAGATGTTGGTGATGCACTCTCATGCATCACACACTACCTCGCAATTGCTGGAATGGAAGCCCTATTGCAGTACCAGTCACTGTGTAGACCAGGTAGGGCCCTAATTGTGACATGGGTGCAATGTATTGCACCAAGTACCTTAGGGAACTGTGCCATTTGATAAAAAGCACACATAGTCTGAGCTTGGACCTTAGGTAACACTAGTAAATAGATGTATTGAACCACACGTGCCAAGAGATCATCGAGGAACTCCTTTAGTATCCTTGAAGCAGAAGCCCAAGCCATAGTCCCAAGGTGTCCCCAGACTGTTTCTGTGAAGTCCCAGTAGCAAGTATAGTGAAGCTGTGCATACTTTGGTGTTCACAGGAATAGAAAGTCCATGCAATCCTTCAGTGCTTCTATAGGGGTCAAACATGCCCACTAAGACCCATATAATGTCCATGTCCACTCTAAACCTATCAAGGATTTCTTGATTATCAAAATTATAATGAACAATCCTTTGCTTATGTTTCTGCCTTCTTGATGGGCAAGCACCACTGGGCATAATCGGTTTTGGCCCAGCTAAGACAAGCAACTCTGGCCTAGAAATAGCAAATCTCACTACAAGGGATAGCATTTTCACCAGCTGCAACTCTGATACATTTGATGAGACTTCTGTTGTTATGCCACATCTGTGACAACTGCAGAAAAGTGGGAAAAATTACTATGAATTGCAAATTACATAAAATAGTCTTAATTAGCATGAGAACATTCACGTCAGTTCTCATTACCATTTCATTATCTGCTCATTTGCATAACTACATTTGAGGACACCACAAACTGATATAAATGGCCTCGATGAATCACAGCTCACCTGCACCTATCTGTGCTCTCAGCTGAAGTCCCTAACGCATTTGCATTAATAACTGAATTCCACACTATCTATAAAAAATAGCAACATTTTTTTTTGTCATGTGACATTTAGAAGATAATTTTAAGAGCTCTTGTCAGGTTAGAAAGGAAAAAAACTTTTAATCTAAATAATTATTCAAGAGTATTCTGAAAAGATGAGTTACTAAACTCATGCAGCATATAAACTACCTAATCCAAGGCCCAACCCTATGCAAACTTCCCCAGCTAATGCCACCTTCTCCTCAAGCCAACTACCCACTACTAGACCAAAAAACAGCCTACTAATTCATAGCTTAAATATCTGAAGTGTTAACAATAAGGTACACTTATTGCATGCACTACTCTCCACATAATGCCCTGATATATTATGCCTGACTGAAACCTGGCTAAAGCCCACTACAGCAGACAATGAATTTCTACCTACTGGATACAATGTACTTTGTTAAGGTAAGACTCTCTAAAAAAGGGGAAGGGGTAGTTCTGCTCTATAAGAATACCGTAAAAATCACCATAATTAATCTGCAAATCCCTTCCTTCAACAACACTCAACTCCTCCTAACTAAACTCAAACTTAGCGACAAAAGGTCAGTCAATATTATTCCATGTTATATACCACCAGGTAATAACATCCCTACCCTGGAAACCTTCCTACAATGGACAAGGCAAAACCTACCCCAGGAGACCATCATCCTTGGTGACTTCAATATAGATTGGAATACCTGCTCAGCCATTAACCTCACAAACCATATCAACCTCTACAATTTCTCACAAGTTATCCAAGATAACACTAGACTAGGTAATGCAAAAATCAAAGAAAGCCTCATAGACTGGATCTTAATAAATAGGACCAACACCTCATACCAAGCAGGCATCCTCCCGGACTCCCTCAGTGACCAACAACCCACCTTCCTATTAAAATTCAAAACCCAGACCAACCCTACCCCATATCACTAACAACCCATAACACAAAAAACTTTGACTCCAACAAATTCAAAATCGAGCTAAAACACCAAAACTGGAACATACTAAAAATATTACCCCTGGAAGAAGCCGTAGACCATTTCAATAACAGCTTCCTAGAAATCCTAAATGCCCACACTCCAGCCTGAACCACTAAACTCAAAACAAAAACAGCCCCTGGCTTACCAGAGAGACTAAAACGAGAATTTCTGAAAGGAACAAAGCCTGGTATATCTGGAGAGCCACAAAAACTTCAGCAGCTAAGGTACCATTCCAAAAAATCAGAATTAAAACAAAAAAATCAGTTCTCCTAGATAAAAATAATTATTTATTAGAGCTACAAAACAAGCATCAAAATAACCCCAAGAATTTCTGGTCAAAAATAAACAAATTACTCCACCCTGGCAGACCCTCCACCCCATCTCCTACCATCACTAGTAAAATCACAAATATACCAGACAGGTTTAACAAATACTTCATTGAAGCTATTGCTAATCTTGTTCAAAAACAGCCTATAGCTGCCACCACTAATTATCCAGAATCTGTAGATAGACCCAAAACTACTTTCCAATTTCAACCCATCTCTACCAACTATGTCAAAAGGCTATTAACCAAACTTAAACCAACCAGACTAGCAGCTGATGGGTTAGCTGCTGAATACCTTCATTTGGCTGCTAATGAACTTGCCTTCCCCATATCCATCCTACTAAGCAAATCTATTTTAGAAACCTCAATACCACCCATCTAGAAGGCCTCCTATATTATCCCCCTTCATAAAGGCGGAACCTCCAACAACCTCACCAACTATTGCCCTATAGCCATCCAGTCTCCACTAGCTAAAATACTTGAGAAATGCATACACCACCAACTTATGCCATACCTACTTAACAACCAACTTCTATCTCCTACCCAGCATGGATTTAGATCAGCTCATAGCACAACCACTGCCCTACTCTCCTTCACAAACCTCATCAACCAAAACAAACACACAGACAATCTAACCTCTGCCATATTCCTGGACCTATCTAAGGCCTTTGATATGGTCAACCATCTTAAACTATTACAAGCCTTTACTGACTTTGACCTTACTAACCAAACATTAGCTTGGTTTCAGAACTATCTACAAGGAAGACAACAAGCAGTATGGTGGGACAACAACCTATCCTCACTGCTACCCATCACCACAGGAGTCCCACACAATTCCATTTCAGGTCCCCTCCTATTCTCCATTTTCACTAATAATTTCCACAGCATCTGTCAAGATGCAGCAGTTATACAATATGCCGATGACTCAACACTTGTCTGTTTAGCCAATGACCCTCAGAAACTTCTCTCTATAACCCAAAAAGTCTTCCATACCACCAAAAACTGGTTTCTTAACAAAAACCTAATACTAAATCCCCCAAAAAACAAACTATTGCTTTTTACACCTAACAAATCTACCACAATACCCATCCCATTTAATATAGTGTGCAATGATGGCACCATCATCTCCCCTGACACTCACACTAAATTGCTAGGAGTTACCATTGATAATAACCTCAAATTTCATCAGCATATGAATCAAACTATTAAAAATATCAAAAAAACAAATGGGCAGTCTATATAAAAATAAACCTTTTCTAACACAACCTAACAATTGCTCAGACTCATCTTCTTTCCACCCTATTCTATGCCTCACCCATTCTCACCAACTTACCCAAAACCAAAATTGCCAAACTCAACACTTGTTACAACCAAATTGCAAAATTTGGAACCGGTGTCCCCTACTTTGTCCACTACTGCCATTCCCTAAAACAACTTGACTGGCTTGAATTTCCTAATCTCCTAAACTATCATTTATCCTTTGCCCACAATCTCCTACTATTCCCAGACAAAACTCCATCACTGGCTAATCTACTAGAACCACAAGCTAAAACCAGACAACGTCACTCTAGTGACAAAAAATACTAATCAAGGTCATGAAAATCAACAACACAGTAGGGGACTCCCTCTTCCCTAACTACATAGGCAAAATTTGGAACTCTCTACCCACCTCTATTACCTCAGTAGTCTCAAAGGTCACATTTAAAAGACTTCTGAAAGGACACCTAAAGCGCACATGGATTTGCACGTTCCCCAGTTGGCTGACCTTCCTGCCTCCCCCTTCCTCCTGCCCACTAACTTCTGCTTCATCTCCAATGAATGCAGCTTTTCTAGCTTCCTCCCAGTTCCAACTCTAATACTACCCCTTAATTTAATACTCACATATCACTGCTAGATCACGCTGCTATCTATCCACTAAACTTTTATTCTTGCTCTAAACCTCTACTCTTACTACATACTTTAGCTACTACACTTTCCTGCTTCTCAAACCTAACCTTCTACCCAATTAGCTAACTCTGTCCCTTCTCCTATTACCATACTCCCTACAGATCTACTTGGCCAACATGTTCACAATTCTACTGTATAAAACATTAATGCTACCCCTACTCACAATTTTCACCATTATGTAATGCCTCAACCTAAATCTGAAAATATGTGTTTAATCTATGTAATTATGTTAACCTTAAGCTTCTTTACTTTGTTACTGGTTGGGATGTCCCTGCACTGGCCCAGTAATCAAGGAGCCTCAATCCTCACCACTAGCACCAGTGAGGGATGTGCACATTGGGAGGATGACAACTACATGCACAGTAAAGTACAATTTCCCTTAAGAGCACACAGAGATCACAGTCAATCTGGAGCTGGTTTCTCCCTCTTTCTCCAGATCCCCAATAAGACTCCCCACTGGCACAGCTATAGGGTTAATATCTCAGCCAAGTGGTCAAGCTAAAACCTCTACCACCCTCTCTGACCAACCAGTGGTTCGTGTCCTGCCCAAGTAGCTGGCACACACACACTTTGAGATTTGATTTATATACAAACATGCAGACACTCCTGGGGAAGGCTGGCACAGGTTCACTAGATATGCCCCTTCTGCACAGAATATAAGGTAGTACCAGCAGCTGCCAACCACCCTTTATCAGCTACTTTATGGCTCTTACCAAAGGGTGACCAATTCTACTGTGTAAATTACTAGTATCCAAATGGTATGTGTGCCCAAGAGTAAGGTTATTTAGGAGTGGCCTATACACTGTCACCAAACACATATGCAAATACTCTAAGAGCTTAAATATCTCTAAACACACCAGCCACAATTAAAAGGTTTAAATATATTTGATAATAAAAAATAAAAGCACAAGACAATGCTCAATAACTTAACGCAGTGACATCAGAATTCAGAATCACAGGAAATACTTTAAAACAACATCATAGGACAGCCTCAAATAAATACAGAAAACATCTAAACTAATCTTTACTGTATTCCTATCTATATCTAAGAGATACTATGCCTTAAATGACTTACTTACAGAGCCAGGCAAATATAGATGAGAAGTGCTGATGAGAGAATGGTTCCAGGTCCAAAGACAAATACAAAATGCACAGACTTTCTCTAAGAGATAGTTCTTAAATTAATAATACACATTACTGCTAGGTTAGCAGGATGACATCACTATTTGACACCTTTGTGTTTAGTTCCCGTGCTAATAGACTTAAAATTTAGCACCTCTGTTGTCAAAAATACTTCTCTCTCAGAAATTTGCCTGGAACTGGAAGTTGAAAAACAATTAAATACTTTTACCTTTGAAACCTGTAATTATTTCTGTTTCCAGACAATAGAAAAAACTCCTAGCTGTAGACATCTTGTCTCCTAGGTGAAACTGAGAGATACCACAGTTGTAAACAATTCCAACTTATTTTCTTAAAGTTTTGCAAGTTAACTCTGTATGTTCCAGCTTCTTACTATCAAAACATACATTTGCATAGGCATATAGTTCATATACATTTCTGTTCTTTTCCAGTAGGGTACACTCTGGTTACATTCTTGAAGCTCAGTATATAACATATGGTTTTCTTACATTTGTAAGACAAGCATACAAACCATATTACTATTTACAAATAACATAGAATTATTTACAAAATTCCAGCTAGCTTGGCTGACAGCCTTCACAATTCTCCACCCCCACAAGAACTCAAGCTAGTTTTTCCAGTGACCCTTGAGAAACATTGCTTGAGAGGGTTGAGCCTATCTGGGAATACCTTACCCAATTCCCTGTCTTGAGAGCCCATCTGCGTTGGCATTGCTGGCTACACTGTGGTGCTGCACTGTCATACCATATGCTTGCAATCCTAGGCTCCACCTTAGCAAACTGGCATTTTACTGGCTTGCTTGGTGTAACCATGTTAGGGGATTGTGGTCTGTAACTACAGTGAATTTTCTTCCATACAGACAAGGCTGAAGTTTCTACAGTGCTCACACTATGGCTAGACATTCCTTTTCTGCAGCTGCATAGTATTCCTTCCTGGGTTGGAGCCTATGACTGAGATAAACCACTGGATGCACTTCTCCCTCTGAAGAAATCTGGCTAAGTACAGCCCCCACCCCATGGCTTGAAGCATCCAACTGCACAACAAATTATTTGCTGTAATCTGAATGGCTAATGCAGGGGGTCCTCCCAAAGCTCCATTAAGCTTCTGGAATGACTGCACACATGCTGGGGCTCACACTACACTATCTGGCCTGTTCTTCCTTGTCAGGTCTGTGAGGGGAGCAGCTATAGTATTATAACTGGGAACGGACTTTCTGTAGTACCCTACTGTCCCTAAAAATGCCCTCACCTGCTTTTTGATAACAGGTGCAGATCATGCCTGAATGGATTCCACTTTGGCAGATTTTGGCCTGATCTTACCACTCCCACTCTATGTCCTAGGTAGGAGACGTCTGCCATACCCACCTGACATTTGCTGGGGTTAATCGTCAGCTCTGCCCTCTGTAGTCTGCCCAGCACCTCTCTGACATGCTGAAGGTGCTCCTGCCAGGAATGGCTGTAGATGGCAATATCATCTAGGTAAACAAGGGCAAAATCTCCTGCTCCTGCTAGGATATGATCTACCAGCTTCTGGAAAGTCACTGGGGCATTTTTCATCCCAAAGGGCATCTTTGTGAACTCATACAAGCCAAAAGGGGTCACAAAGGCTGACCTCTCTCTAGAACTGGGAGTCAAGGTTACCTACCAATAACCCTTGGAAGATCAATAGTGGTAAGATACTTATCCCTGCCCAGCAGCTCTAGGGCTTCATCTGTCCTAGGCATGGGGTAAACATCTGACTCTGTGTGACTATTTAGTTTCCTGTAGTCTACACAGAACTTGGTGCTGCCATCATTCTTTGGTACCAGCACCACTGGAGAGGCCCAGGCACTGCTGGACTCCTAAATTAACCCTAGTTCCAACATTTCCTGTTTCTCCTCCCTCAGAGTCTGTTTGACTCTCTCTCAGACACCCTATAAGGGGTCTGCTTAATAAGCCTTTGGGGTCCTGTATGCTCATGGTGCTGCACCAGGTGGGTGCACCCTGGTTTCCCAGTGAACACATCCCCAAACACCTGTAACACTGCTCGGATTTCTCAAACCTGGGTAGGGGATAGTTGCTGTGACATTGCTACCCCTTCCACTTGAGGTGTCAGTCCAAGCCTCACAGAGGAGATCAGTCATCAGATCCCCCTCAGACTCCTCCTGCAATCCACTGCAAATACTTAGCACAAGGGCCTCCCTATCATGATAAGGTTTCATCATGTTAACATGGTACAAATTGTGCCCCTGTCTCCTGCCTAGCAGTTTCACCATGTAGTTAACATCACTGACCTTCTTTACCACCTTTTAGAGTCCCTCTCAGGCTGCCTCCAGCTTGTTGTTTCTGACAGGAATGAGAACCATTACCTGCTGCCTTAGAGCATACTCTCTAGCTTACGCATTCCTGTCATACCAGACCTTTTTCTCTTGTTGGACTTCGGCCAGGTTTTCCTGAGCCAAGCCCATGAGTTCCCTGAGCCTTGTCCTGAGGTTTAGGACATATGCCACAACAGACTCCTTGTGGGATTCACACTCATCCTCCCACTCATCTCGTATTAAACCTAGAAGCCTCCTCACCCTATGCCCATACAACAGTTCAAAGGGTGAAAACCTGTGGATTCCTGAGGAACCTCTGTGTAAGCAAACAACAGATGGGGCAAATATTTGGCCCACTCCCTCTTAAACTGGTCTGCAAATACCTGTAGCATGGTTTTGAGTGTAGTGTTTAACCTCTCAACAAGGTCATTAGTCTGGAGATGGTAGGCGGTGGTCTTTAGGTGCTTCACCTCACAGTACTTCCACAGACAAGTTAACAGGTCTGACATGATACTGGCACCTCTGTCCATCAGCATTTCTTTTGGGAAACCTACCCTGCTGAAAATCTCTAACAAAGCATTTGCCACATGTTCTGCCTCAATGGAAGACAGAGACACTGCCTCAGGGTATCTGGTAGCATAATCCACTACCACTATGATATACTTTTTCCCTGTGGAACTTGGGGTACTCAGAGGACCACACAATATCTACAGCTACCCTCTGAAATGGCTCTTCCATCACAGGCCAAGGCATGAAAGGAGCTTTCAGCTTGTCTCCTGCCTTGCCTACCTTTTGGCACTGCTCACAGATCCTGCAGTACCCTGTTACATCTCAGGAAATCCCAGGCCAATAGAAATTCTGCATAATACGTATCTTTGTACATTTTATGCCCATATGACCTGCAAATGGAATATTATGGGCTATGGCTAGAAGTGCCAGATGGTAGGCTCTGGGCACTACTAACTGCTGTATTCTCTCACCCTCTAGCCCTCCCTCAGGGGTCCACTCTCTATACAGTAACCCTTTGTCCCAGAATACAGATTCCCCTTCCCTTAAGAATCAGGTGCTTCTCTAGCTACCTCTCTCAGGCCTTGTAATGTAGGGTCTGAGAGCTGGGCCTGTCTCAACTTCTTCTTAGTAACCCTTCCCAGCTCCACTTCCACAGGAAGTCTGGTATCCTCTGACAGCTGTGCCTCACTGTCAGGCTGGGTACTACTACTCACCTCTGCCCTTGCAGTCAGTCTGTCCAAGGGACCATCAGTACCCACAAACAGCTGTGGCTAACCTTCAGTCACACTGCTACAGGGTAGCTCCCTCCCTGAAGTAACCACCTCACCAGTCCTGGCTGCAAGTGTGCAGTCTGTCTGGGTCTCCCCGGGCTACCAGACCCACATACTTGCCTTGAAGCCTGACTGCTAGCTATGTTAATCTGAAATAAGCTTGACTACTATGTTACTTGTCAGTGTTAAGTCTGCTACTATCTATGTAAATTTGAATGCTTCTGTATACATCTTATAATATTCTTGAATTTAACTGTGGAGCTTTTCTCCCAGGGCCTCAGCTGAAAATGGACATGCATCCAGTTGGGTTTTCCCGGCCAAAAAATGTAAAATAAATAAATAAAATTATTGTAAACCTGGTTCTAACTCTTAAAAACTGAGCAGGTAAAAAGTTGTGGTTTGTGAAGTCAGGTGATTGCTTACAACCATGGCGATAGTACGTTATCACAATGATGCTAGTAATGGTTATTGCAATAATAAAAGTGGCATCAGAAATAATAGTTTTAGCAGTAGTGATGATAGTAGTGGCAGTATTGATTTGCGGGTCTATATCATTTTGTCGAATGTTGAACACATATTCAGCAAAAACACTATTCACTGAATGACATTTTAAGTGAAAAGTTTCCAAGAGCAAACTGTTGGTTGGCCACCATCTGGAATTTCCCTTTTCTCCACTTAAGTGTGATCTCGGAGTTGGTATATTTAGTTGGGAGGGGTTGTGGGGCATACCCCCCCTCCTGCATAGGTGTTAAGTTTTATAGCCTTGCTTACAGTCACTCTGGTCACTAGGGTGGACTGCCATCAGATTGCCCTAGGAAACTTTTCTGTTAAAACATTGTTCGATGAATAGTGTTTTTGCTAAATAGGTGTTTAACAAATGGGTGTTTTCTCATTTGAGTTTCGACAAAATGTTACAGACCCTTTATTTGCTGCCTCTTCTCTAGGCACCAGACTGCTTTCTAACTACAAAAATTTTATTGGTAATAAGAAAAGATGTTGAAGTTATGCATATCACTGAAATTATTATAATAAATAAGTTTTCTTGTTTCTCTTACAGGTCTGAGGAAGTGGAGTTCCCTCTGTGAAATTCGAAGCACATTTTGTAGGATATCAGCACCAAAACATGACTTGAGTAATACCGTAATCCTAATCGTTGAGTGCCACAGGAACCACGTAGAATGAGGGGCAATTCTGAAAATAGTCAGGTTTATCAGATAACATATGACTTGCTATGACAAAAAAAGTCAACATCTGACCTTAACAGTGCTACTCCACTTCTCTGGCTGCTGGAAGTGAGTGCATAGAAATGGAGACTACATGTCAGGACCTTGTAAGGCATGTCATTTAACTAGCTGATGTTTTCTGCACTAAGGTGTCAATTTCCAAACCAAAATGGATTTGATGCTTCAATGGGGACTATCAGCACCACAGGAGCCAAGCACAAGCTACTCATCATTTATGGATGTTAAAGGTTATCTGTGTACAAAGGAAAAATGTAATAGGCTTGAGCTCAAATGCTTGAACTGGATACACTGAGGAGAAACATAAAAATAGGTACCAGAACCATAGAGCTTAAGGAGAGAGAGTACCACCCCCCACTTTTACAGCTGCAATACATGTAAGGACTCATGCATGTGGTGCATGTTATTTAAACACAAAAGTGCAGAAAAAACTACCTGATCACATCAAGAATGCTGGATCATCCACAGTGAGGAGAGGTTTTTTATGTGTTTCTCCCAAAGCATTTACTGTATTCAGTAGCTTAGCTGGTGTGTGCTCCATTTATTTCTGTAATTCAGTAGCTGGTGTGCTCTGTTCATTATTTCAGTAGCTGGTGTGCTCCGCTCATTATTTCTGTTTATTTGTGTAATTCAGTAGCTGGTGTGCTCTGTTCATTATTTCAGTAGCTGGTGTGCTCCATTCACTATTCCAAGTAGCTGGTGTGTCTGCTCACTATTCCAAGTAGCTGGTATGCCCCATCTACTATTCCAAATTAGAAAACATTATTCACTGAAAAACTGCAATTATCTTTTTGGCTGAAACTCTCAGATCATTATGTTCCCTAAGGGGTGAATAACTTTAGGTTATGCTAAATTCATAACCCTATAAAAAAAAGTTAATTCATAGTAAATATCTGAAGTGTTAACAATAAGGTACACTTATTGCATGCACTACTCTCCACATAATGCCCTGATATATTATGCCTGACTGAAACCTGGCTAAAGCCCACTACAGCAGACAATGAATTTCTACCTACTGGATACAATGTACTTTGTTAAGATAAGACTCTCCAAAAAAGGGAAAGGGGTAGTTCTGCTCTATAAGAATACCGTAAAATCACCAATTAATCTGCAAATCCCTCCTTCAACAACACTCAACTCCTCCTAACTAAACTCAAACTTAGCAACAAAAGGTCAGTCAGTATTATTCCATGTTATATACCACCAGGTAATAACATCCCTACCCTGGAAACCTTCCTACAATAGACAAGGCAAAACCTACCCCAGGAGACCATCATCCTCGGTGACTTCAGTATAGATTGGAATACCTGCTCAGCCATTAACCCCACAAACCATATCAACCTCTACAATTTCTCACAAGTTATCCAAGATAGCACTAGACTAGGTAATGCAAAAATCAAAGAAAGCCTCATAGACTGGATCTTAATAAATAGGACCAACACCTCATACCAAGCAGGCATCCTCCTGGACTCCCTCAGTGACCATCAACCCGCCTTCCTAATAAAATTCAAAACCCAGACCAACCCTACCCCATATCACTAACAACCCATAACACAAAAAACTTTGACTCCAACAAATTCAAAATCGAGCTAAAACACCAAAACTGGAACATACTAAAAATATTACCCCTGGAAGAAGCCGTAGACCATTTCAATAACAGATTCCTAGAAATCCTAAATGCCCACACTCCAGCCTGAACCACTAAACTCAAAACAAAAATAGCCCCTGGCTTACCAGAGAGACTAAAAAGAGAATTTCTGAAAGGAACAAAGCCTGGTATATCTGGAGAGCCACAAAATGTTCATCAGCTAAGGTACAATTCCAAAAACTCAGAAATGAAACAAAAAAAAATCAGTTCTCCTAGATAAAAATAATTATTTCCTAGAGCTACAAAACAAGCATCAAAATAACCCCAAGAATTTCTGGTCAAAAATAAACAAATTACTCCATCCTGGCAGACCCTCCACCCCATCTCCTACCATCACTAGTAAAATCACAAATATACCAGACACGTTTAACAAATACTTCATTGAAACTATTGCTAATCTTGTTCAAAAACAGCCTACAGCTGCCACCACTAATTATCCAGAATCTGTAGATAGACCCAAAACTACCTTCCAATTTCAACCCATCCCTACCAACTATGTCAAAAGGCTGCTAACCAAACTTAAACCTACCAGACTAGCAGCTGATGGGTTACCTGCTGAATACCTTCATTTGGTTGCCAATGAACTTGCCTTCCCCATATCCATCCTACTAAGCAAATCTATTTCAGAAACCTCAATACCACCCATCTGGAAGGTCTCCAATATTATCCCCCTTCATAAAGGAGGAACCTCCAGCAACCTCACCAACTATTGCCCCATAGCCATCCAGTCTCTACTAGCTAAAATACTTGAGAAATGCATACACCACCAACTTATGCCATACCTACTTAACAACCAACTTCTATCTCCTACCCAGCATGGATTTATATCAACTCATAGCACAACCTCTGCCCTACTCTCCTTCACAAACCTCATCAACCAAAACAAACACACAGACAATCTAACCTCTGCCATATTCCTGGACCTATCTAAGGCCTTTGATATGGTCAACCACCTTAAACTATTACAAGCCTTTACTGCCTTTGGCCTTAGTAACCAAACATTAGCTTGGTTTCAGAACTATCTACAAGGAAGACAACAAGCAGTATGGTGGGACAACAACCTATCCTCACTGCTACCCATCACCACAGGAGTCCCACACGATTCCATTTTAGGTCCCCTCCTATTCTCCATTTTCACTAATAATTTCCACAGCATCTGTCAAGATGCAGCAGTTATACAATATGCCGATGACTCAACACTTGTCTGTTTAGCCAATGACCCTCAGAAACTTCTCTCTATAACCCAAAAAGTCTTCCATACCACCAAAAACTGGTTTCTTAACAAAAACCTAATACTAAATCCCCCAAAAAACAAACTATTGCTTTTTACACCTAACAAATCTACCACAATACCCATCCCATTTAATACACTGTGCAATGATGGCACCATCATCTCCCCTGACACTCACACTAAATTGCTAGGAGTTACCATTGATAATAACCTCAAATTTGATCAGCATATAAATCAAACTATTAAAAATATCCACAAAACAAATGGGCAGTCTATATAAAAATAAACCTTTTCTAACACAACCTACTAGGATAACAATTGCTCAGACTCACCTTCTTTCCACCCTATTCTATGCCTCACCCATTCTCACCAACTTACCCAAAACCAAAATTATATATACGTGAAAAATTATTATAAGAAAAGATGTTGAAGTTATGCATATCACTGAAATTATTATAATAAATAAGTTTTCTTGTTTCTCTTACAGGTCTGAGGAAGTGGAGTTCCCTCTGTGAAATTCGAAGCACATTTTGTAGGATATCAGCACCAAAACATGACTTGAGTAATACCGTAATCCTAATCGTTGAGTGCCACAGGAACCACGTAGAATGAGGGGCAATTCTGAAAATAGTCAGGTTTATCAGATAACATATGACTTGCTATGACAAAAAAAGTCAACATCTGACCTTAACAGTGCTACTCCACTTCTCTGGCTGCTGGAAGTGAGTGCATAGAAATGGAGACTACATGTCAGGACCTTGTAAGGCATGTCATTTAACTAGCTGATGTTTTCTGCACTAAGGTGTCAATTTCCAAACCAAAATGGATTTGATGCTTCAATGGGGACTATCAGCACCACAGGAGCCAAGCACAAGCTACTCATCATTTATGGATGTTAAAGGTTATCTGTGTACAAAGGAAAAATGTAATAGGCTTCTGAGCTCAAATGCTTGAACTGGATACACTGAGGAGAAACATAAAAATAGGTACCAGAACCATAGAGCGAAGGAGAGAGAGTACCACCCCCCACTTTTACAGCTGCAATACATGTAAGGACTCATGCATGTGGTGCATGTTATTTAAACACAAAAGTGCGCAGAAAAAACTACCTGATCACATCAAGAATGCTGGATCATCCACAGTGAGGAGAGGTTTTTTATGTGTTTCTCCCAAAGCATTTACTGTATTCAGTAGCTTAGCTGGTGTGTGCTCCATTTATTTCTGTAATTCAGTAGCTGGTGTGCTCTGTTCATTATTTCAGTAGCTGGTGTGCTCCGTTCATTATTTCTGTTTATTTGTGTAATTCAGTAGCTGGTGTGCTCTGTTCATTATTTCAGTAGCTGGTGTGCTCCATTCACTATTCCAAGTAGCTGGTGTGCTCCGTTCACTATTCCAAGTAGCTGGTATGCCCCATTCACTATTCCAAATTAGAAACATTATTCACTGAAAAACTGCAATTATCTTTTGGCTGAAACTCTCAGATCATTATGTTCCCTAAGGGGTGAATAACTTTAGAGTTTGTAAAATACAGAAAGAGTAGATTCAACCAGGAAATATAAAATAGCCTTTTGGTCCCGATTGTTGATAATTGGCATTCACTATCCCAGTAAATCCGTTTTCATATCCTAATAAAATGTATCAAATTTAGACATTTTATTAAAATTAAGTACTGGAACAAACACGTGTGTGTGTGTGTGTGTGTGTGTGTGTGTGTGTGTGTGTGTGTGTGTGTGTGTGTGTTTATATATATATATATATATATATATATATATATAAACACACACACACACATATGTGTGTGTATGTTATATATATATATATATATATATATATATGCATATATATATAAAATATATGCATATATATATATATATGTGTGTGTGTGTGTGTGTATGTGTGTTTGCATGTGTGCATCGGTATATCTTTATCTATCATATAAATATATGTGTGCATGTGTATATGTGTGTGTGTGTGTGTGTATGCGTGTGTGTGTGTGTGTGTGTGTGTGTGTGTGTGTGTGTGTGTGTGTGTGTGTGTGCGTGTGTGTGTGTGCACATGTGTGTGTGTTTGTTTGTGTATGTGTGTGTGTGTGTGTGTGTGCGCGTGTCTGTGTGCATGGCATGTCTTTGTGCATGAGGTGTGTGTGCGTGTGCATATGTGTGTGTGTGTGTGTATGTGTGTGCGTGTGTGTGTGTGTGTGTGTGTGTGTGTGTGTGTGTGTGTGTGTGTGTGTGTGTGTGTGTGCTTCTTGCAATACAATGGTATTCTATCCAGATAGTTTCTCTGCCTGACAACCACAGGCTACTGGGATAGTTTTGCGTTCTCAAGTGACCCTGAATGGATAAATGGATAATTACACAACAGTGAATGAATAATGCCAGCAATCTTGACAACAACTGATTATGTACTCTGCCATACTGTAACCTTAATTTATTATTATTTGTTTTTAATTTAGACACAAATACATTAGACTGGTAGTTTACCAGTTTAGTGACTTATGGAGAACCATACCAGATAAGATTTTACTGTGGCTGACAATGACCACATACTCTGCCATCCTTTGGCATCAAACATAAAAACGTAAAAAAAAACAGTATGTGGGGTATGGATAAAAAGCAGTGTTACAAGTTCTGTTATGAGATGTTTTCTACTGTACTATTTAGATAGAAGCAGAAGCTGTTGACATAACAAAATGCTTTGCTTTCCTCAGTCTACCATGAAATGTTGTCTCCTGCCATGAATCTTTTCACTTTCTGACCTTTCCCCTCTATTCCATTTAACTGAGTACTCCTGCTCCTAATTCACAGAAGTCTGAATATGTCAAGAGTTTAGGCACTACTATTGCTGTTAAGTCACACAAACACCCACCCACACAAACACACACACACACACACACACACACACACACACACACACACACACACACACACACACACACACACACACACACACAAGTACATGTAATATGGCTATCTTACTAATGATAGAGTTCATCACCCGATTTAGGAGCATTTATATTAAATATATATCATACTACATGCTGATTCATGTCTCCTGTAATTATTACTATAATGTCACTATTGTGCAATATTCCATTATGTCCCTTAGCCTATGAACAAGCCTTATGCAATGTCTGATTATGACTACCTATCTTATATGTATATGTGCTTAACTCCAACCCAGTCTGACTTCCCCATTACACAAATGCAAGTAAATATTAAAGGATTATATCGGTAATACGGTTATATTAAAAATACACAGTTTGGACATTCACTCTGCTCTTCCTGTGAAAACATATAACCCCTCCAAGTAGCTGCTCTTCCTGTGAAAACATAAAACCCCTCCAAGCAGCTTGTGTACTCTGTTCATTATTTTAAGGGGTGTGTGTATTGCCCCAGTTACTTTTAACTGGTGGCTAGAATTTATGAGGCTCAAAGCCTGTACCTTAGATACAGGAGCCTACATTCTCTACTCACACCACCACTTGTAATTCAGGGAGTTTAGTCCATAGGTCTCAACTGTCTAGATTTCCACAAAATATTTAACTCATACTTTTGGTCTGTTACTCTTAAAATTTGTGGTTTTCTGGCAAATCAGTAAGAATGGAATTCATTAAATAATGATAGTCCTTTAAGTTTCAGTTTTCCTATCTTTTTTGGAAACACATAGTAACACAAAATACTATTTTAACAATTTTCTAAGATTATACAAGCAATATTTAAAATGTGTCCATGGTTTTGGGCCTTTGCCCCCCCCACCAAATAAATTTTGGCTTTTTCCTGATTTCTTCTGCTGTGAAATTGAGAGACTCACTTGAGTCAAGTGGATGGTGCAGTGATAGTGTCGCTGCGTAACAAAAGGTTCTCTGGTTTGATTCTTGGTAGGGGTACCTTCTGTGTGGAGTCTGTATGGCCTCCCTGTGTTTGTGTGCATTTCCTTTTATGTTATAAAGATGTGTCTGGCGCATTTCTCCCTGGGTCTCTGCTGAAAATTGGCGTTGTTCCAAGTTAGACTCTCCTGTTAAATAAATAAAAAAAAATTACAAGGAGCTTCAGGGGAAGAGAAGTTTAGTGCTGCTTATTCCAAGCCTGTTTTCATTGCTAGTAGCACAACAGGTAGTGGCCACTATATCTAAGAGATACTATGCCCTAAATTACTTACTTACAGAGCCAGGCAAATATAGATGAGAAATGCTGATGAGAGAATGCTTCCAGGTCCAAAGACAAATACAAAACGCACAGACTTTCTCTGAGAGAGAGTTCTTAAATTAATAATACACATTACTTCTGGGTTAGCTGGATGACATCACTATTTGACACCTCTGTGTTTAGTTCCCAGGCTAATAGACTTAAAATTTAGCACCTCTGTTGTCAAAAATACTTATATCTCAGAAATTTGCCTGGAACTGGAAGTCGAAAAACAATTAAATACTTTTACCTTTGAAACCTGTAATTATTTCTGTTTCCAGACAATAGAAAAAACTCCTAGCTGTAGACATCTTGTCTCCTATGTGAAACTGAGAGATACCACAGTTATAAACAATTTCAACCTATTTTCTTAGAGTTTTGTAAGTTAACTCTGTATGTTCCAGCTTCTTACTATCAAAACATACATTTGCATAGGCATATAGTTCATATACATTTCTGTTCTTTTCCAGTAGGGTACACTGTGGTTACATTCTTGAAGCTCAGTACATAACATATAGTTTTCTTACACTTGTAAGACAAGCATACAAACCATATTACTATTTACAAATAACACAGAATTATTTACAAAATTCCAGCTAGCTGGCAGCCTTCACAATTCTCCACCCCCACAAGAACTCAAGCTAGTTTTTCCAGTGACCCTTGAGAAACATTGCTTGAGAGGGTTGCGCCTATCTGGGAATACCTTACCCAATTCCCTGTCTTGTGAGCCCATCTGCATTGGCATTGCTAGCTCCACTGTGGTGCTGCACTGTCATATCATATGCTTGCAATCCTAAGCTCCACCTTAGCAAACTGGCATTTTCCTGGCTGGCTTGATGTAACCATGTTAGGGGATTGTGGTCTGTACCTATAGTGAATTTTCTTCCATACAGATAAGGCTGAAGTTTCTACAGTGCTCACACTATGGCTAGACATTCCTTTTCTACAGCTGCATAGCATTCCTTCCTGGGTTGGAGCCTATGACTGAGATAAACCACTCGGTGCTCTTCTCCCTCTGAAGAAATCTGGTTAAGTACAGCCCCCACCCCATGGCTTGAAGCATCCAACTGCACAACAAATAATTTGCTGTAATCTGAATGGCTAATGCAGGGGGTCCTCCCAAAGCTCCATTAAGCTTCTGGAATGCCTGCATACATGCTGGGGCCCACATAACCTTATCTGGCCTGTTCTTCCTTGTCAGGTCTGTGAGGGGAGCAGCTATAGTACTATAACTGAGAATGGACTTTCTGTAGTACCATACTGTCCCTAAAAATGCCCTCACCTGCTTTTTGGTAACAGGTGCAGACCATGCCTGAATGGATTCCACTTTGGCAGATTCTGGCCTGATCTTACCACTCCCACTCTATGTCCTAGGTAGGAGACATCTGCCATACCCACCTGACATTTGCTGGGGTTAATCGTCAGCTCTGTCTTCTGTAGTCTGCCCAGCACCTCTCTGACATGCTGAAGGTGCTCCTGCCAGTAATGGCTGTAGATGGCAATATCACCTAGGTAAACAAGGGCAAAATCTCCTGCTCCTGCTAGGATATGATCTACCAGCCTCTGGAAAGTCACTGGGGCATTTTTCATCCCAAAGGGCATCTTTGTGAACGCATACAAGCCAAAAGGGGTCACAAAGGCTGACCTCTCTCTAGAACTGGGAGTTAAGGTCACCTGCCAGTAACCCTTGGTAAGATCAATAGTGGTAAGATACTTAGCCCTGCTCAGCAGCTCCAGGGCTTCATCTGTCCTAGGCATGGGGTAAGCATCTGACTCTGTGTGACTATTTAGTTTCCTGTAGTCTACACAGAACCTGGTGCTCCCATCCTTCTTTGGTACCAGCACCACTGGGGAGGCCCAGGGACTGCTGGACTCCTGAATTAACCCTAGTTACAACATTTCCTGTTTCTTCTCCCTCAGAGTCTGTTTGACTCTCTCAGACACCCTATAAGGGGTCTGCTTAATAAGCCTTTGGGGTCCTGTATCCACATGGTGCTGCACCAGGTGGGTGCACCCTGGTTTCCCAGTGAACATGTCCCCAAACTCCTTTTACACTGCTCTGATTTCTCGAACCTGGGTAGGAGATAGTTGCTGGGACATTACTACCCCTTCCACTTGAGGTGTCAGTCTGAGCCTCACAGAGGAGATCAGTCACCAGATCCCCATCAGACTCCTTCTGCAATCCACTGCAAATACTCAGCACAAGGGCCTCCCTATCATGATAAGATTTCATCATGTTAACATGGTACAATTTGTGCCCCTGTTTCCTGCCTAGCAGTTTCACCATGTAGTTAACATCACTGACCTTCCTTACCACCTTGTAGGATCTCTCTCAGGCTGCCTCCAGCTTGTTGTGTCAGACAGAAATGAAAACCATTACCTGCTGCCCTAGAGCATACTCTCTAGCTTACACATTCCTGTCATACCAGACCTTTTTCTGTTGCTGGACTTCTGACAGGTTTTCCTGGGCCAAGCCCATGAGTTCCCTGAGCCTTGTCCTGAGGTTTAGGACATATGCCACAACAGACTCCTTGTGGGATTCACACTCACCTTCCCACTCATCTCGTATTAAACCTAGAAGCCCCCTCACCCAATGCCCATACAACAGTTCAAAGGGTGAAAACCTGTGGATTCCTGGGGAACCTCTGTGTAAGCAAACAACAGATGGGGCAAATATTTGTCCCACTCCCTCTTAAATTGGTCTGCAAATACCTGTAGCATGGTCTTGAATGTAGTGTTTAACCTCTCAACAAGACCATTAGTCTGGAGATGGTAGGCGGTGGTCTTTAGGTGCTTCACCTCACAGTACTTCCACAGACAAGTTAACAGGTCTGACATGAAGCTGGCACCTCTGTCCATCAGAATTTCTTTTGGGAAACCTACCCTGCTGAAAATCTCTAACAAAGCATTTGTCACCTTTTCTGCTTCAATGGAAGACAGAGCCACTGCCTCAGGGTATCTGGTAGCAAAATCCACTACCACTAGGATATACTTTTTCCCTGTGCAACTTGGAGTACTCAGTGGACCCCACAATATCCATAGCTACACTCTGAAATGGCTCCTCCATCACAGGCCAAGGCATGAAAGGAGCTTTCAGCTTGTCTCATGCCTTGCCTACATTTTGGCACTGCTCATAGGTCCTGCAGTACCCTGTTACATCTCAGGAAATCTCAGGCCAATAGAAATTCTGCATAATATGTATCTTTGTACATTTTATGCCCATATGACCTACAAATGGAATATTATGGGCTATGGCTAGAAGTGCCAGATGGTAGGCTCTGGGCACTACTAACTGCTGTATTCTCTCACCCTCTAGCCCTCCCTCAGGGGTCCACTCTCTATACAGTAACCATTTGTCCCAGAATACAGATTCCCCTTCCCTTAAGAATCAGGTGCCTCACTAGCTACCTCTCTCAGGACTTGTAATGTTGGGTCTGAGAGCTGGGCTTGTCTCATCTCCCTCGTAGTAACCCTTCCCAGCTCTCCTTCCACAGGAAGTCTGGTATCCTCTTACAGCAGTGCCTCACTGTCAGGCTGGGTACTACTACTCAACTCTGCCCTTGCAGTCAGTCTGTCCAAGGGACCATCAGTACCCACAAACAGCTGTGGCTAACCTTCAGTCTCACTGCTACAGGGTACCTCCCTCCCTGAAGTAACCACCTCACCAGTCCTGGCTGCAAGTGTGCAGTCTGTCTGGGTCTCCTCAGGCTACCAGACCCACATACTTGTCTTGAAGCCTGACTGCATGTAACTACATGAACACATGGTACTGCATTACCAAAATCATTCCCTATCAGGACATCTGCAGGGTGGTAGTTTGGTACCCTTGTTGTCTCAAGACAACCTACTGTTGGCATTTAGTCATTTCTGCTTACTGGCTCTCCTACCTTTTGTTCCCCACTTTGCCTCCATGGTCATCTTTATGCTACATGGCCCTACTTGTTGCATTTAAAACATTTAACCCTAGGTCCCAGATGTGTACCTGGACTAGTGGCTCCCTTTGCTACTGACAAACTCTGTTGGGGCAGCCTGGGGTGCCCACCATGGGTTCCCTTAGACCTATGAGCAGCACTGAGTGTCCATTTCCTGTGCAGTGATGCCCTGCTTTCTATGTATTGGTCTCCCTTCTTCCCCAACTCATCTACAGTAGCACATTGTCTATCAGATAACCAGATTCTCATGTCCTCAAGCAAAGTGCTAAGGGCTTGTTCCCTCATCAATATGTCTGCCAACCCTTCAAAAGGGGTGACCTGACATCCACTCATCCATCTATGAAAATAAGTGCTTAGTTCAGCAACATATTCACACAACATTTCATCTGCCTTGCGTCTATGCTCATGAAACTTTTTCTTATAAGCTTCAGATGTTAACTTAAAAATTCTAGCAAACAATTCTTTACAACATTATAATTTAAGCAGTCCTTATCAGTCAGTTTGGGAAGAACACTTACAGCTTTACCATGGAGTAAGGGGGTCAGGAACTGTACCCAGAGTCCTTGGTCAACATCATACTGTTTACATACCCTCTCAAACATATGAATGAAACTATCAAAATTATCCCCCTCTGTAAATTGTGGAAGACATTTACTGACCTTTGTTGCTTCTGGAGTTCGGTGATAAGAACTCTAAATGTTCACTGTGTGGCTGATTTAGAGTACAAAAACACCTTCAGTGATCACTGTACACAAGCTACAGGAATTCAATATCCATGCCACTACAAGCCAATTAGTATGTGATGTGGCTAATTCTCCACTATCAACCAATTAATATGTGATGTGCGTATCCCACCACTGCCACCAATAAATATGTGATGCCCCTGCACTGGCCCATGAAGGAGCATCAATCCTCACCACTAACACCAGTGAGAGATGTGCGCATTGGGCGGATGACAAGTGCACACACAGTAAAGTACAATTTCCCTTAAGAGCTCACAGAGATCTGAGTCAGTCTGGGGTTGGTTTCTCCCTCTCTCTCTCTCCAGATCCACAATAAGACTCCCCACTGGCACAACTATAGGGTTAAGATCTCAGCAGAATGGTCAAGCCAAAACCTCCAGCATCCTCTCTGTCCAACCAGTGCTTCATGTCCCTGCCCAAGTAGCTGACACACACACACACACACACACACACACACACACACACACACACACACACACACACACACACACACACACACACACACTTTGAGATTTGATTTATATACAAACACACAGACAGTCATGGGGAAGGCTGGCACAGTTTCACTAGCTATGCCCCCTTCTGTCCAGATTATAAGGTAGTACCAGCTGTCACCAACCACCCTTTATCAGCTACTTTAAGGCTCTTCTCAAAGGGTGACCAATTCTACTGTGTAATGCTACTGTTATCTAAATAGTGTGTCCAAGAGTAAGGCTATTTAGGAGTGGCTTATACAGTGTCACCAAATACATATGCAAGTATGCTAAGAGCTTGAATATCTCTAAACAAACCAGCTACAATTAAAAGGTTTAAATATATTTAATAATAAATAATAAAAGCACAAGACAATACACAATAACTCAACACAGTGACAACAGAGTTCAGAATCACAGGAACTACTTTAAAACAAAATTTAAAGACAGTCTCAAATAAATACAAAACACATCTAAACTAATATTTACTGTATTCCTATCTATATCTAAGAGATAATATGCCCCAAATTACTTACTTACAGAGTCAGGCAAACATAGATGCGAATTGCTGATTAAAGGATGTTTGTAGGACCAAAGACAAATACAAAATGCACATACTTTCTCTGAGAGATAGTTCTTAAATTAATAATAGACATTACTGCTGGGTTAGCTGGATGGCATCACTATATGACACCTCTGCCTTTAGTTCCCAGGCTAACAGACTTAAAATTTAGCACTTCTGTGTCAAAAATACCTCTCTCTTAGAATTTTGCCTGGAACTGGAAGTCATAAAACAGTTAAATGCTTTTAGCTTTGAAACCTGTAATTATTTCTGTTTCCAGATAATAGAAATAACTCCTAGCTGTAGACTTTCTGTCTCCTAGCTAAAACTGAAAGATACCACAGTCATAAACAATTTCATCTTATTTTCTTAGAGCTTTGCAAGTTAACTCTGTATATTCCAGCTTCTTAGTATCAAAACATACATTTGCATAGGCATATAGTTCATATACATTTCTGTTCTTTTCCAGTAGGGTACACTGTGGTTCCATTCTTGAAGCTCAGTACATAGCATATGATTTTCTAACATTTGTAAGACAAGCATACAGACCATATTACTATTCACAAATAACAAAATTATTTACAAAATTCTAGCTAGCTTGGCTGGTATCCTTCACACTGGTCTATGTTATAAAGTGCTAGCTATGTTAATCTGAAATAAGCTTGAATACTATGTTACTTGTCAATGTTAAGTCTGCTACTATCTATGTAAATTTAAATGCTTCTGTATACATCTTATAATTTTCTTGACTTTAACTGTTGAGCTTTTCTCCCAGGGCCTCAGATGAAAATGGACCTGCATCCAGTTGGTTTTCCCGGTCAACAAATGTAAAATAAATAAATAAATAAATAAAATTATTGTAAGCCTAGAGCGAAGTAGAGAGAGTACCACCCCCCCCACACTTTTACAGCTGCAATACCTGTAAGGACTCATGCATGTGATGCATGTTATTTAAACACAAAAGTGCGCAGAAAAAACTACCTGATCACATAAAGACTGCTGAATCATCCACAGTAAGGAGAGGTTTTTTATGTGTTTCCCCCAAGGCATTTACTGTATTCAGTAGCTTAGCTGGTGTGTGCTCCATTTATTTGTGTAATTCAGTAGCTGGTGTGCTCCGTTCATTATTTCAGTAGTTGGTGTGCTCCGTTCATTATTTCTGTTTATTTGTGTAATTCAGTAGCTGGTGTGCTTCAGGCCACAGGGAAATTGTGGAAAAACCTATCCCAGTGGAAACAAATGTATGTTTAGCAGTAAGTATATTAGCTACTGGTACTTTTCATAGACCTATAGGAGTTATATTAGGGGTGTCACAGGCATCAACCTCTACAATATTACATCAGTTTTTAAATGCATACTACATGCAAGGGAGCATATCTGTTTCCCACAACCCCACAGGAGAGAGAAAGAACCATACAGGATTTCCATGCATCCTGAAGGGATGGGAGCCATAGATTGCACACACATAGAAATAAAAGTCTCATCTTGTGAACATGGAAAGAGTTTTCCACTCTATACATTGTCAGATTGTCTGTGTCCAAGGGATCATCTGTAATGTCTGTGCAGGTAACTCAGGCAGTTTCCATGACTTACACATATGACTCACTTGTAAGCTGTACAGTGGGTTTGCTAGGGTTGACATTCCCAATGGCATCTAGTGGGGGATGCAGGTTATGTACTGGAGTTGTGGCTTAAGACACCCATGTGAAACCCACACTACACCACTGAGTGAAACTAGAGCATTTCTCTATGGTGTACAGATATGTCAGTAATATGTCCTCTGTCAGATTTTTGCTATATTCACTTACATATTGCAAACAATATTGTGTATTAAGCATTTCAATTGACCATCATCTAATGATACCCTCATTTGCACAGCTACACCAAGAAGCAAGACTGCAGTACTTTATGCTTTCAGTGCTCTTATGACAATACTAACTAAAATATAATGAGGTTCAACAATTATAGAAGCAGTCATTCAGAAATGAATATGAACAGGAAATCAACAACTTTTCTTCTGCAATGCTTATTGATAAATCCAAACTTGTGATTAAGCAAGCATTAGCTATCCACTGTGAGCATCAGATGTATATGCAACCCTAAGTCACAATAACTAAATGTGTGCTTAACATGTGCAGATGGGCTGGCAGGCTGCAATATAGAAGTGCGTGCATGTGAGGAATGGGAAGGAAAGAGTGCTATGTATCACAGTGCAAATGTCTCACCTCTCACCAATCCATAACCTATCTATATTCTAAGTTTGTTCCTCTTCATATTTACATCCTTACCCATGAAACATTCTTTTTCGCTAGTCAAAACAACTAATTTATCTATGTTTCCTCTATTCACCCTCACCCTTTCATCTATCTACACCTTTCTTTCCACTCTGCTGCTTATAACACCAAACCACCTTCAACTTTTGTAGATTGCTTTCTGTTGGTAATATTGCTTGTATATTCTAATTGTTTTATTTTATATTTTATGTATTGTTATATTATGGAGCTTTTCTCCCTGGGCCGCCACTGAAAATGGGTTCTTTTGGCACAGTGAACTTTCCCAGTAAACAAATGCCAATAAATAAATAAATAAATAAATAAATAAATAAAATGAGAAAAAGAGGACAATCCCCTTCACATGTGCAAAATATTCTCATTCAAAAATGCAATGAACAGTTGGATTTCCCACCCCCACCCCCAAAACAAACTCCACAATTTCTGTCTGACTGTAGTCTGACTCACAATTATTGCTGGCTATATCTACAGTGGATATAAAAAATGTACACACCCCTGTTAAAATGCCAGGTTTTGATGATATATAAAAAATGAGACCACAATAAATAATTTCAAAACGTTTTATATCCACTGTATATCTATATCTATATCTATATATCTATATATATATATATATATATATATCTGTATCAGACACCTTAAATATATCCATATAAAGATATAACAATAACACTTGCTTTTTGCATACATGGAAGGTCTGCTTGTGACTTTCTGAGTTTGTTGTCCACATCTGCACCAACATTAAGGATTCTGTGGGAACCTTCTGCTGAGCTATGTGGATCTGTGACAGTAGGAAGGAACTCATCTGTTTCATTTAGTGATGGTTCAGTAGCATGCACCCCCCCACCATTGTAACCTGTTCCTAGGAAATTACAGCTGACATATGTTGTGCAGAGGTTATCATGTCACTTGCCTGGTGTTGTATCCGGGAATAGATTCTTTCATGCCCTCCAACAAAATTAATGTCATCAAGCATCTGCTGCCAAATCATGTCTTGGGCAGAATGGTCACCTCTACCTCTCTGTAACAGAAAAGCTCCATGGTGATGTAAGGCCTGAATAATTTTCTGCATCAGTATATGATGGCTTGTGGGGTATAAATTTCTTCTTCTTCTTGGGTGCCATATCCCTGTATGAGATGAAAGAGGAAACAGACACACATAATTACATATATAATACATAGACAGGATGGCTGTGAACTCAGTTATGTGTGACTGCATGCATCCAACATGCAAACAAACATTTTAAAATTAATTGCTTCCTATGACTACACCCAAGTTAGTACCCCCACCCAAAATAGAGTTTTCAAAATCAAATATTAACACCAATCTATAATACATCTGTAATGGAGGTAACACAGATTTAACTGTGCAATACATTACAACATTAACAATAGCAATTAAAAATGTAACAGTAGACATGTAAGACAAAACTATTATAACTACAATATCCACTGCTGTGGAGGTCAGTCAGGTAGAAATCTTCAAATAGAACACATTTTTTATTTTTCTGCAAACACATGTAAAAATGGCAGACTTTCCTATAAAATTAGAATACAATAATCTGCAATAACTGTGCAAGCATCAAATGAAATGCCAACTAAACACTAAGTCATGTAGCATTCTGTCGCTTACTTTTTTGTAATGCAGCCATGGCTATACCAAAAGAAGGGGATAAAAGAAAAAAAAATTAAGATAAAAAAACTGCATTTCAGTGGTCAGTGCAAATCACCTTTTAATGTTAAGCTAAAAGCACTATATTAAAATAGTAACAAACATTGAGTCTATATTATGTTGTTGGTTGAACACGTCTTCATCGACACATAAACAGCAAACACACTAATCTCTGAACAGCCACTTCAGCAAATGTTTTCCCAGGGGAAAAATGCTTGGCCATCATCAGGGATTTGCTCTTTTTCCCACTGTAGTTCATTCTCAGAGTTGGTATATTTAGTTAAGGAGGTGTAGGGGGTGAAGCCCCCACTTTGTAGAGTTAGAACATTTTTTTTATGTTTTTTTGGTCAAACAATTCTTTTCCCCTGGAAAAAAATTCTCTGAGTGGCCATTTGGAGATTAGTGTATTCGCTGTATATGTGTTGATGAAGACATTTTCGAGGAACATTTCTTTCGACAACATAATATAGACCCCATACATTGACAATGCAGCAGTGTAGAAAATGATAATTCTGCAAAAGTTTTGTTTTTTAGCAGTATTGAGCTTTGTGGATCAAAGCAGTCTCCCCAGTATGATACAAGGGCATTAGCTACTCTATTACCTTTATATGGTGCACTGTCAGCCCTGTGAATATGGTTGAGTATGCAAATGAGGTGTTAAATCATTAGCATTCCTGAATACCACAATGTGTACTAAGTGCAGGGAATGTAAACATGGTGTGGGGACCTACATGATTACATGCACATACCCAACCAATGCAAGCATGAGCACTGAGACGTGTTCCCTGTTAATGGAATACAGGTGTCTATGATTACTCTGACTGAAGGAACAATCAGCTTTCACAGCCTTCCCTCTTTGATGTACACCTTCTGAGGGTATGTCAAAGAGAATATACTTACTAAAAAGCTTGAAAGTGCATTGAGTGATTTAGGAAAGCTACAGTACTAACATTCAAATGCTGGCGCCGGGCTGACAACTCGACACCATAAAACCCCACTGCCAATCATGAGTGGACAGGTGATCCGCTGTGGTGACCCCTAACTGGGAAAAAGCCAAAAGAAGAAGAAGAAGAAGAAGACTGACCACAGTTACTGCAACCTAGTAAGAAGTGTTCATACAGAGAAAGATTTGCTATTAAAAAAGCACAGATAAGGGAATGAGGCACCATAAAGAAAGAAAGGGATACGCCTTCAGTACGTGCATTCTTTGTTTAATATTGTGTGAGTAGATGGATATCCTAATAGTTTGCAAAATCCAAGTCATCCAGACATTTTCTGTCAAATTAGAAATAACTTTCATAACTTTTTGTGTTGTACTTTCAATGTGACTTTATTCAATATCACATTATCATTACAGATAAAATATTTTCCCCTTTCAAATGCATGTCTTTGTCTGAGGCAACAATGGGAAATGCTGTTAAATGATTGTTTTCAATGCCCTTGTTTGAGGGTTCAAATCCTTAGAGATCCCTGTTGCAAGATAACAAAGTTGCTTAAACATGTGAAATGTGCATTTAAAGTATTTGTTTACATTTTTTCTTGTATAATTTGTGTGCCATTTGGCATTGTGCTCCACTGACTCATGGCAGTCAATATCAATGAACTGCATTTCACTGCCCAAGGTTAAAACTGACATATTTTATTTGGATGGCCATCAATAGTGCAATGAAGACTGGCATTTTTACACTTTCCACAGTAGTCTATTTCTGTGGCATAATGTGTAAAGGTATTGAGCTTAGGGGAAACAGTACAGGTGATGCAAGGATTGAAACCTGTTCCCAGATCATTTTACTGAGGGAGTTCATATTAAATCTTGACACTCATTTTGTTGTATGAATGTGTTGATGTGGAAACCTCAAATAAGATTAGTATGGCATAAAAGTGACAGACAAATAAGCATTTGAAATGATGTAGATGTTAATTGTGTGTGCTGTATGAACAAAGAAGGCATTTCTCCTGTTCAATGTGCCCTTCTCCATTCCCATGGTATTAGCTAAAGTCCTGACATTGTAACACATACCTGTTAGTACTGATGTGGCAGTGAGATCTGACACTGCTGTATGTGTCATTCCCCAGGATTCAACAAGCCCTGCACAGCATGCAGGAATAGTGCAGGAGCTGCTGGAGGCAATATTGTTACCAAGAGATCCAGGAACAAGCTCCCAGGATGTGCATGACTGCCCCTGCACTATTCCTGCACGGACATAGCTCCTGTATGCAGATTACCCCATTTTCAGGTAAAAAATATGCAAATGAGGTGAAGTTGTGATCCAGGAAGCTGGCAGCCAGCCAGGCAGGACTAGTGTAATCTGCAGAAATGTACTCGGTTAGTAACCAAGTACATTTCTGCAAACTACAAAATGGAGCCATGACAGCTCCAAATAAAGGGTGTATATAACGTGTAAAGCATGCCAAAGGCCAAATATATGGCCGTTGGCATGGAAAACAGTTACAAAAAAAAAAAAAAAAATGTTATTTATTTTTTGGCCGATTTTGGCTGTTTTTACATAGGGCAGCGGCACACAAACAGGATCGGCCTGAAAAAAAAAACCTTGAAAAAAGCATTCTAGCCAAAATCACATTGTTATCATTATACTCAATGGCAGGCAGAAGACAACATGGCCAGTGAATAGTGGTTGCTAAGAGGGAAGGCTCAGTGTCAGACTTGTAAGTAGGCATTAGCAGGCAATCCTATGCAAATGAGGGGAATGATACTGAATCTCAGATTCACCCTCATGGCTAGCCTGCACTAAACCGTGTAGGTGCAGGAAGACCATGGTGCAAGTCTAAGAGCTAGCTGACATCATAGAGGGGTGTGTCAGGCATACTGTAAGCTTATTGGAGCCCTATGGCTTGGGTTTGCCCTTAGCTTAGCAGAGCTAAGCAAGGGGTGTGTCTGAAGCTGCCAAGCACTCTTTACATTGCCTAAGTGGGACTGCGTGCCGCACACCATGTTTTAAACAAACAAACAAAAAAAGTAAACCAGGAAATTGCAGCTCCGTGCACATCTGAGCACTGTGTTTGTGTGGTGCACCTTGGGGCTTAAACAGGAAGGCACTGGGAAGGGATACCAGCAGTAGGAAGGTAATCAAGGAGAACTAGCATAGCTGGCAGGTGAAATGTATCAGAATCAGCCAATTACCCATGCAGCAGCCCAGCCCAGTCCAGCACACTAGTATAAACTATGCGGACACCTTTCCCTCTGGTTTTTCCCACAAACTCTACACCACCGGTGTACACAAGTGTGGAAATTTTACCTAACAAAAGCAACAAAATGATAGGGGCTGCATTAGCTCTCATAAATGAACATGTGGAAGAGGCTGAGGGTGGTGAGGATGAGAATGCTGATGACCAACCCAGAGTGAGGAGAAGGAGAAGAGTGTACAGACCCAGGGTAACCTGGGGCTACATGACCTGGAGATAGTGGAGCACTATAGGGTGGACAGGGACCTCCTACAGCAAATTGTTGAGCTGTGCCGGCCACGCCTCACACACAGAACCAACAGAGGGGAACCCATCCCAGTGGATACCAAGGTTTGTTTAGGCTTAAGAATACTAGTGACAGGTACCTTCCAAAGGCCAACTGGGGATATCATGGGGATCTCACAGGCATCAGCATCCAGGGTACTCCACCAATTCCTGGATGCCATGTCAGCACATGCCGGTGAGCATGTATATTTCCACAACACCCATGAGGTGTTGACCAGCAATATGCATCTCTTCCACCAAATAGCAGAATACCCTGTGGTAGTGGGTGCTATAGACTGCATGCACATACACATCAAAGCACCACCTGGCAAGCGGGGTAGGATCTACATCAACCGCAAGGGCTTCCCCCCATCAACTGCCAGGTCATGTGCGATGCCCAGGGCATTATAATGAATGTGTGTGCTGGCTGCCCTGGAAGCTATCACGACTCCCACATCTGGCATGTGACACAGCTGTACCAGAGATTTGCCAATGGGGACATCCCTTATGGCCACCAAGTGGGGGATGCTGGTTGTGCATTGGAGCCATGGTTGATGACACCCATCAGAAATGCACACACACCCGTACAAGAACTCCATAATGAGGCACATGCACAGACCAGAATCATAATAGAGCGTGTGTTTGGAATGCTCAAGTCATGGTTCCAGTGCCCGGACATATCCAGTGGAGCTTTGCAGTACTCACCAGCTACATGTACCCAAATTGTCATCGTAGTTGCCATGCTACACAATATGATCCTGCGGTAACAGCTGAAGCAGGAACAGCATGAGGCAGGGCCACACAGCCCCCCACCATTGCTAAGGCATGCACAGGCACAGAATGACTCAGAGGAGGAACAACCTGAACCTGCCCCAGTAGGCAGAAGGAGGCATGCCCAGTATGCCCAAGGCTTGGCAAAGAGGCAAAGCATAGCACATACACTGACACGGTAGGAACCCAGGGAATGACACCTGTCTCTGACTCACACATACAGTAAAAAGGATGCCAAACATGACACTACCTGTGCTTAACCATGTATAGGGAGTGTACTATGTGCATCCAACTTAGTCAGCCCTCCAGCACCATCCTCATTAGTGGCACAGCCACAAGGTAAGTCAATCTCCCTATCAATTGCTGAATGGAGTAGTATGTTTTGTTACTTGTATCTATGGTATGGATGTGAGCATGAAAGGGAATTGGGTGACTGAATGGGATGCCAGCAGATAGTAGACACCTATAGTGGCAGCATGAAATATGTAACAAATGCTGGCGTCATCATAGTAGCCAGTACTAGACAAGGTGACAAAATCCACTGCAGGAAATGTGATGGGCCAAATGTGTGTCCATAGGACACACACATGCCAGTCAGGGAGGCTCACATACTCAAAAACAGTCTCAGCCAGCAGGACAGGCATAGGCAAACACAAAGAAAGGCTGTGCTAAGGCCTCTGATTGATGGCTATGGAGAACACCCCCCCCCCAGGCTTACACAGACAGACTACAACAGGTCAGGCAGTGGGATATTAGTTCTGAAGGGTAAGAAGTCTGAAACTGAAATGTAGGTCAATAAAACCTAAGAACAGTAGTACACTGATATGCCTCTAGTCTGCATGATAAGTCGGAATATAGAATGAAATGGAGTACCCAAAATACCAGTACAGTCATAGCAAATGTGTACAGTTGTCAGGTGTGCCCCCCACACACAATCCTATGTAGAAATGTAGTAACATGTATGTGTAGGTATAATAACAGTGAAGCACAGATTATCTGAACTGGCCAAAGTAGCAGGATAGATTGTAGCATGTGTACAATATGTAGGGCTGCGTGTGTTAGGTTGGTGTGCATTGTATATGGTGTGAGAGAGTGGTCAGCATGTAGGCATGGAGAGGTTTGTCCTGGTGGCCATTGGCCAGTACTTCCAATGACAGGGCCATGTTTTCACAACTGCAGTGCCAATAACAATGCATCCCAGCAAAACACATTCCAGCAGTAAGCCATAGTAATTGTTTGGATGTAATATCTGTCACCATCTGAAAGATGGACATGGCATGAATGTGGGCCCAGACTACATACAGTACACAGGTGGAAGTACCCCAGACAGACAGTGCATAATATGTTACTGTCAAATGGACACACCTTTGGAATTGTACATACAGGTTAGCAGCACATTAGCTGGGTTTGTAGTATGGAATACCGATGTTGTCTGGCCAAACACTGGCAGACCATAAAGGTCACAGGTATGAAGTATTGAGAAACTGCTGATGTCCCTGCACAAGCCAGCATAAGTGGAATGCCCCACATATATCTGTGAGTCAGATGCAAGTAGCATCCATAGCACAAACCTGCTTGTAAACCACAATGTGAAGGGGTAATGTCCAGAAATATGACCCCTGCCTCTGGGTAACCTGTGTGAATCTGTACAGCTGTGAGGCATGGCCACTGCAGGATATGGCCATACTGTCACATTGATGGATGTACAAGCATGGGATCCTCAGCCACCACTGTACTAAGGTGCTGAACCATTTACACAGACCCATCAGCAAGTGTTTGTAGCTTCCCCTCCAGAATGGCATGATTGTGCAAGAATATATAGGCTGCAGACCACAATACTGGACACAGCTGCATTCACCCTGTCTTCCCCAGGAAATGACTGCAAGCAAATATTATACCTGACAGCAGTTGATGACATAAAACATCACAGTCTAAAACAGTACGTATGTCTGAATATCTCTGCTAGCACCAAAACCATGTAGCAGAAGCAGCACAGACACAATTACCTACAGTAACCCACAATCCTTTGCCCATTTTGTCCCCATATTGTCAACCGATCTACAGATATCTCACAGAATCAGGTTGCTAGTTGTAAGTTTAGAACACAAAAGCCTGCACTGGAGTACAACCTACCTGGAATGGATTCACACATTCAATACAGAAGGTCATACTGGGCACGCTCCCCACTAAATGAAGCCCATGCCTGGCAATAACAGTGGACTATACATATCTGACAATCACAGATGTTTGTGCAAACACTCCAAATTGCACACCAGTCATGCTTTGCACACACATTGGATAGGAATACTCATATATATCCAAGGACAACACACTATAATAGGCCAAAATTACACATACATAGATGTGTGTAAGTGAGTGACAGACAGTGACAAAGAGTCTCCCATCATGAGGCCTGTCCCACCCAGCACACGTCCAATTGGCTAAAACCACATGATGTGCAAATGTCAATCACTGTAGACATTTGCATTTGGTATCCCTCATCAATATAGTGTCTGTGGTTCTTGTGATAACTGTGTAATATGACTGTACAAGTCAGGATTCATCTAGCAGTTGTATACACATACCTGTGAAATATAAAACTGTGTGTGCCTGAGTGTTATGTGTCTGCTTCCAGATGAATGGTTTATGGGCCATGCACACACACTGCACTCCCCATTACCCTACTATGGCAAGACAGCTGATGTCATTCACCTTGAACTACACCTTTGGTGAAGGAATAGCCCTATAAGCTCTGTGGTGCATGCTATAATTGCGTAATGCTGTAGTGTGATGTACTAGTTAGGTAGGGGTTTTATTCCCAGACATGGCAACTGTAGATCTGGTTGTCTGTGTAGGGATCAATGCTTTTGAGGCCATTCACACTCACTACAATATCCATTGCCCTACTTTAGCAGGGCTGCTGATGTCATTCAATTTGAAATGCACCTTTGGGGAAGGACTAGCCCAGTGAGCTCCATGGAGCGTACTATAACTGTGTAATGCTGTAGTGTGATGTAGGAGTTCTAATCACAAACATGGCAACTGTGAAACTCTGTGTGTGTTTGGTTGTGTGTGTGTAGGGATCAATGCTTTTGTGGCCATTCACCATCACTAGGCACTCCTAAAAATGGAGAACATCGATATCTGTGCAGTAACAGAGACCTCATCCAAGGCTCCAGAGAGCACCCCTGCAATACCAGGTACAGCTCTCACCACACCTGTGGCCACCAAACCAGGACCAAAACATTAAAGGTGGAGGAGTGTCCATATTCACCAAGGATATTCACACCACCAGGCTACTTGCCCAACAGAATACATCTGAAATACCCCTGGTGCAACTAACGCTAGGTAAGACTGCAATCCAAATTGTATAGCTTGCTAGAGATCCCCCGCCATGCCCCAAGATTCCCATTACACCTTTCCAGCTTTACTGGGAAATATTATGATACAACCAAACACCCTAATACTGGGTGATGTACACTACCCTGCCATTAACTGGGAAAACTACTTGTGTACCAACACGTATGCCCAACAGTTCTCGGAAGTCATAATTCCCAGTGACATGGATCAAGTAACCCATAGTCCCATCAGGGGCTCAAATATCATAGACCTGGTCATTACCAACATGGGAAAACAATGCTCCACACCTATGTTCACCCCATCGGTGGTCAGGTCTGCCCATAATCTAATCACCGTTAACATCCACATCCCTCACCCACACCCCAGTAAGAAAACTCCATAACACACATCTTCAAAGCCAAAATCATGCTACACATGTCAGACGTGACTAACATCATGACACCCATGCAGACGGGAACCGAAAGGATGACTGCTGAATCCTACACTAAGGCTCTGTACAAGCACATCCACTCGTGCATGAATTGTGCCATCCAAAATAGAACCAAGACTCTCCCCACCAAGAATCTTTGATAACCACATCACCACAACAGTCAGGAAATCCACCTATGTGGCACACTTCATCACTAAGGGCTTTACATCGAGGAAAAAGGAGGCCATTGTCCCACTGTAGTCATCTCTCAGTAGACCCATTACAGACTACAATGCCCCATTTGGTATGTACCTCACAAGACATCTGTAACAACTAGAAAGAATGCAGACATACCTCATTAAAAGTATCACAGGCCTAAACCAGATGCCCTATGCTGGCCATCTGAAAATAATCCAGCTATACTCTTTCACATATCATGTACTCAGAGGAGATCTCTACTTAACATACAATGCCATGTCAAACCCAGAGCTGTTGGACATGCTACACTGAAAGAAATCCAAATCCCTCACAGCCACATGCTCCAGGGATCCAACCCTTGTCATCACAATGAACAATACATGCTAGAGGGATGTGTTCCTGACCCAATCTCTGGAATAAACTGCCCATACATGTTAAGCAGAGTGCCTCTTTGGCCCTCTTCAAAACGAACCTTGATTGGATGGGAGATAGGAAATTGACCCTGAGGATCATGTCAGTCACCCTGCTAGACATGAGTCCAGGGAAATAAATATTGTAGGAAGACATAGCCAGGGAATTGTCATGGCTAGGCATGTATAGGCCCTAGGGCCAATAGCCTAGTACCAACCTATGAACCTATGAACCTATGACCTACACTTTCCATTGCCCAACCTTGGCAAACCTGCTGATGTCATTCACTTTGAAATATACCTTTGGGGAAAAGATAGCCCAGTAAGCTCCATGGCATATGTGAAAACTGTGTAATGCTGTAGTGTGATGTACTAGTTGGGTAGGAGCTCTAATTCCAGACATGGCAACTGTGAGACTTTGTGTGTGTGTTTGTTTCTATGTGTAGGGAATCAGTGCTTTTGAGGCCATTCACAGTCACTACAACCTCCATTGCCCTACTTTGGCAAGCCTGCTGATGTCATTCACTTTTAAATAAACCTTTGGGAAATGAGTAGCCCAGTAAGCTCCATGGCACATGCTATAACTGCGTAATGCTGTACTGTGAGGTACTAGTCAGGTAGGAGTTCTATTCCCAGACATGGCAATTGTAAATCTTTGTGTGTGTGCTTATTTGTCTATGTAGAGGTCAATGCTTTTGAGGCCGTTCACAGTCACTACAACTTCCATTGCCCTACTTTGGCAAGCCTGCTGATGTCATTCACTTTGAAATACACCTTTGGGGAAAAGATAGCCCAGTAAGCTCCATGGCGCATGTGAAAACTGCGTAATGGTGTAGTGTGATGTACTAATTAGGTAGGAGCTCTAATCCAAGACATGGCAACTGTGAGACTTTGCGTTTGTGTGTGTGTGTTTGTCATTAGTATCCTGTGTGGAGGTAGCTGTGAGTGTGTAATGGCAGGACTCATTGTGGAGCAGGTTTTGCAAATTTCTTATATGGTGGGCCTATTATATGTCACAATGTCCACCTTACAAGAATAACAGATGTCAAACAGCAGAGAGGCTGGGGTAGACAATCCATATCCCTACATGTGACATCATGGCTTGGGGAACAATATAGGCAACCCTTGTATTATCCAGAGAACACTCTCCACCCATGTCTCATACACAAACACACTTGGCTAGGCAACAACCACAATGTTGGTAGTTCCCTGCATATTGCCCACAGATAGTAACCATAGTGTGATTGCAGTGGACTACAGAGGACATGGCACCCTGCCCCATCCCTACAATAGGGAAGTCATTGCATACAGTGCTTCTTTGCTGTGTTCCCCACTGGAGGCCTTCCACAACTGTACAGTCAGCAAATGTAACCCACAAAGGGCATACCGTGCCTTATACACATGCCCTGTATGGACAGATGCTACTGACACCAGTGAATACCTGTATCATGCTGTCCAATGTAGGTGCAGGTTCAACCTGGTTTCCATTGCCAGTTCTTACCACATGAGGTCAGGAATGTCACATCTGATGATAACAATCTGTCTACACAACATGCCCCAGACACCCCAGGTACACTTCCACATGTCACATAACATGCATGTGGGATGTGTGCACATCCCAGACGCTGTCCATGTTATGGAATATAGAAAAATGGTGCACATCAAC